>NW_010256459.1:21694-47128 GCF_000690775.1 Eurypyga helias
ACATAATTTCGCCCATACCTGTGGTGTAAGTACAGGGTGAATGGTTTTAACGTGGTTTGATGATCAGTACCAGACTGTGACTAAGCTCTGCTGCAGTCACCTTGTGTGTCTGACTGTGCATGTTATATCCAAGGAGCTTGTATTTACGTGTTTAGGTTGTGCCTTTCCTTCAGCTGAGTTCCTGCTAGTTCTGCTTCAGTCCAACATTTAAAAAGAAGAAAAAATATCTGCCGTTCACACAAAAAAGTAATTTGATTAAATAACTGAAGCCATGTTACTTATCATCACCTTGGCTTTAGGAAGAAAATTGATGCTCGTTGAAGTTCCATAAGATAGATGGTAGCTTTATTGTGGGGAGTGTATCGTGCCCAAGCCAGTGAGGGCTGGCTTCTTCAGCATCCTTTAGGCAGGTGCATGGCAGGATATTCTTCCAAGCATTTGAGTATTTTGGCTTTAAGTATGAGTTTGATGCTTAAAGGTGATTCTAAATATTCCTGTAAGTGCCTAAGCAGACCTTTGAAATACCAGTCTTTAACCACCACTTTGTAATTTGCTATCTGAAAGTCAGTCTTTCATTGAAATACAGTACCTTCTTGTCAAAAAAAGTACAAAAGCTTCAAAGATGTGGATTGACTTGCATCTGGTTCTCACTGTAAGGAATAAGTGTCTTTAAATTGGCTAATGGAGTTCACAGCTGATCTACACCAACTGAAAAGAGCCAAACATGAAAGGAATAGTCTAGAATTGCTCATGCTAACAACAGCGAAGTGATTAAAAGTGTTTAGAAAGGATTTCTTTCAGAAGTAATGGTCCTTAGAAAGAGTTGGAAAATTTTTTCCCCCAGTTCTTAATTTGGTTTATCTAGGGGAAATTAGTAGGTACTTTTCCTTATTCTTAGATGGAAGCTTGCTTTGGTGTCTGTTACATCCACATTTGGAACTGAACATTGTGTGAAGATGATGCTATTAGCCACGGTTGACACAACATTTCTTCATACTCCTGGGATGTGATCTTAGTGTGTAACATACTGTGAATAAGTTAATATAAGAAAATAAGTATTTTTGACGCACCTAAATACATAATGCCATGGGAAAGTTAAATGTGAGACCGGTCAATTTAATTCTAATGGCCTGTTGAGGTACACGTGTTGTAAACACCAGGCAGGGTTTTGCACAGTGCTTTGAAAACGTGGATTTTTAAGTACTATAGAATAAGATAGTTTTATTCTGTTCCTGTTGACCAAGGTGTCTAGGTAGTTTGCCTGATGTCGTTTGTGGCCTGGTATGCCTGTCTCATTTCTAACAACATTCAGGTACAGTCAAGGAGTATTAGTAGATTTCCTGGTTGTCTGGCAGTAATGCTTGCAGGAATTAGGGGTGATTCCCGAATGTAATATTTCCTAAAGAATATAAAAATGGAATACAAAAATTTTTGAAGTATAGGGGTCTTGCGTTTGCTAGGTCATGGAGATGGAGCTTTGAATGACTAGACTGTCATCTGCGTCTTCCAGGCTACTGAAGGAAGTTGGAGGTACAGCTTGTGAAATGGGCAGTGCCAGTGCTGCTGGAGTCCCCTGCCTTGGGGGGAGGCTGGTGGGGCTGCAGCTGGAGAGCAGAGCTCCTTCTGCCAACAGATCCCTTCCTGATCTGACAGATCCCTTCTCGGATCCCTTGACTGGCTTTAGGAGTGTTGCTGTTTACTTGCAGGTGAGTCTTCCCTCATTTGCTTAGATAGCTGCCAATTAAATTATTTTGTGGACTTGTAGGTGAGTCAGTCTGCAGTATGATTTGCTGAAAACAGCGTACATTTAAAAAAATTACTTTTCTGGTATTGTGAAAAAAGATGACTCACTTCACGGTAACAGTTTCCCTTGCCGAGCAGGCTGAGCAGCATGGAGAGCTAGTGCAAGCCAAGCTGAGTTCAAAGCCATAGTTAAAGATTTAACTGAATGTGTGTAAATGGCGATGTTTTGTGTGTAAATGTAATTAGCATTACCTACAGACCAAGGTCTAAAATCAAAACTGTGGTGAAGTTATTCAGAAAAGGCTTTAAACAACACAGCAAAAAATTGAGCCATCTGATGCTTGTATCTGTAATCGTACAGATATGCACGTGTCATGGTATCAACTACAAAACGTGAGCCAAAAAAAATACTGGTTTGCTCTGTCTCTACATTTATTACAATAGCACTAGCTGATGTACTGTGGTTTTCTGCATTAAACCTGCTATAGCCTTCCTGTTTTCAGTGAGTCTACAAGGCCACACAATAATTTAATTGGCAGCTATCTAAGCAAGTGTGAGAAGATTCAGCAGCAACATTCCTACAGGCAGTAGGCATGAGAAGGGATCTGCCAGATCAGATACTTTAGATAAGTTCAGAGGAATTAGTTGTGAATTGTTCTTGTTAGATTTTCTTGACTGGTGTAGAGTTAACATAATCTGAGAGTCTTAAAGTAATGCGTTACTCTAAAGAAAAATACATAGTAGTATATATCTGTATTTGCATAATACATATATTTGTGTAAAAAAAGGTATCTAAAATCTCTTGAGTATTTATTTTAATGTAGTACAGAGGCTAAACTGTTGAGAGACCTTGAAGGTGCTATCTGACCTTTTTCTCAAAACCCCCAGGGACTATGTGTCTTAATTTCTGTGGATATGTTCTCATTGTCTTGCAGTCTCTTTCTCAAAGCTGCAAGCATTCTTCAAGTGGAATTTGAAGGTTTTGTGTATTTATGCAGAATTTCCAAACATCTGCAGTCTGCTCGGAGGAGCAGTTTCAGTTGCCCTGCTGGTTACTTGGCAATCTCAAGCATGCTTGCTGTGTGTATTCAATCAGACTCCGCAGCGCATGCCTGGAAACTCCTCGTTTCCAGTAAACATTGGATGGAGCTGTGTGTGCATGGTATGCTCTAACAGCCTGAAGTGCTGGACTCCATGAACCCATAGTACTTTGTGCATAAACACAAATTCTGGATAGGACTGCTGCAACTCTGCCAAAAATCCCAGATCTTTCTTCGAACAAAATTTTCCAAGGCCTTCAGTTTTTCCAGAGACTTAGCTTCTTCTACATCTGTGCCTTGGCCACGAAAGAATAGTCTGAAAATTTTTACCTTTTGTTCCCCAAACACACTAAGTATTCATCTGCCAGACTCTCTCATGAGGTTTTCAAATGCCAAGCATTTGTGGACGGTCTTTCCTGTATAGCTGTGAGTATATGTGTTATATACATGTGTTTATACCCACTTGGGTATAAAATAAACTATTATAGTAAATGCCCCATTCTTAATTGTCTAACTTGGTTTTTTTCAACAGGCAGAAATCCTCAGTGTGCTCAGTCACAAAAACATCATTCAGTTCTATGGAGCTGTCATCGAACCTCCGAATTATGGCATAGTTACAGGTAAGGATTTTTGTCTGACCTCTGTTTTGATTCTCCAGTGTTCCACGGTATTAGCTTTACCCAATTTCAGTGTTTTGATAATTGTTCTGGCCTTCTTTGAATGTTGGAGTGCTCGGCACCACCTCCCTCAGTGTAAATGGGAGTGCTGGAGGTGGGAGCCAGGCTGGGAGCGTGGCTGGTAGCAGCACAGAGGCAGTTGGAGCCTGGGGCGTTCTTAATGCACAGACTCCTTAAATAGAAGCTTTCACTCTGTTCTGTGAATTGCTTTTCCAGTTTAACTGATGTGTGACAGAAATAGAGGTTTTCATGTTAGGAAGTTCTGGCAAGTTCTGTGAAAAGGGAGGGTTGAGAGTCTGCTCAGAGCAGAGCTGAACCATGATGTCTGCCTGTATTGAAAATAGGAGGATCTGCACTGGGAAATTCCCAGCCATGCAGAGAGCTTGAAATAGACTCAAGTGTTTATTAGACACCATAAGACAGCTCCCTTTATTGACTAGAACATACGTTTCATTCCTTCTGGCGTTCCTGGAATTACTTTTTTTTTTTTCCTATCCCCACTTTAAGCTTCCTTTCCTTATCTTGGGAGTTGGTCGAGATATAAAATTAAATTACAGATAATGTGATTTCTCCCATTCCTGTATGAGATAAATTAGGTGAGACAGTAGTAGAAAATAAACCCAAAGCAAAGAAATCTTCAGTCTGCTGAAGGAATGTCTGGACAGGTAAAAACCATGAACACGTGGATTAGGAGGCGTAACGCTTCCAAGAGTTTGATGCCATGAGTAGTCTTGGCACATGGCGTGGTCTAATACCGGTTTGAAATGTTGCCACTCAGGTTCTTACTGGTGCTCAGATGGTGGACAGAACCTGTGAAAACTGTTACTTCTACCCGTCTTTTAGACGTCCAGTTATCACAGTAGATGGCAGTGTAATCCGGCGGCAGCACATCTGAGACACAGCACTGCTGGGGGCACAGGGAGCTTTAGTTACAGGAGTAGCAGCCTACTGGAGGTCGCGGTTTTGCAACCAGGACTCCAGAGGTGCACGGGGGTGACCACGGCCCACGCCACTCAGAGGATGCACTGGTGATAGCCTACACATAGGAGCTTGAATACCTTCTTGAAGCAGTAAAAGTAATAAATCAAGTAATGACTATTATTTATAACAAAAGTGTAATAAGCATAAACCAGCAAGCAGAGTAACAAAGGAGCTGTGTAATCAACAACTCGGGATGATGTCTGGATCAGAAAGTCCTCAGTTTGATCTCACAAAAGGTCAGCGTTTGGAGAAGGACATTTGACCTGTTTGCCAGTCACAGGACAGACAGCAGCTAAAGTAGCTCATTATGTCATTAGGAGTGGGGACTCTGACCATCTGCGGGAAAGAGGTTATGCTGCATACTCCAGTCACTTTGTTACTTGGTGAGGTCCGATTCCACCCTGGCTATAGAAAACCACTTTAACAAACTGTGTTGTTTCTCCCTGCAACTTCCAAGGAGACTGGAGTCCCATGGGTTGGAAAGGAAGCAAGGTTCCATTTCCCCATGCCATTTTCAAATGGGACAATGGCTACTGGGAAAAAGGTTAATTGCTCTTGAAACATCTTTTAGAGGGATTTTCATTCTGTGATCTTCTGGATGGCCTTCAGTGTTGCAGTCTTATTAATCCTGTGTTTAGTCAGAGATCCGTTTCATATGAGGGAAAATCCCAAACAAGAAGAAATTCTGAGAAACTAACATTTCTTCGGAGTGATGGAGATGAGGGCATTGAGCCAAGCATTGGCACGTACCGAGCATTAGCTGGACGTAACATCTTACGTGCGGCGTCAGAGAGTTCTCTGAGAAAGGCTCCATCTGCAGTCGAAACACATTTCCCTGCTGGGATGTATGTCAGTGTTATAACTGATCATCCTGCCTGGTGAGCTGCTAACATAGATCACGTCATTCTAGATGTTACTGGCTGTCTCTGTCAATAGCCGTGTCGATGCCTAGCTTTCGGCTCTGGCTTCTGACTGCGACTGTGTCCTCCCAAAACATTCTCAGAGCTTGTGCCCCGTCTGCACAGAAACGTATGGTGTAACCCACAGCCCATCACAGGGTGGGTCCACTCAGGCATTCACAGCTTTTCTTTCTAAAGCAAATGCCTCTTTTCTGTTACTGACAAAAAATTATCCTTGTGATATGATTTCCAAATCCACAACCTCCCAGTAAAAACCTGTGGCACAAGAAGTATGTGGAAGAAACACTGAAGGACTGAGCTTTGTTGACTGAAGCTTGCTTGCCTCGGGTCGCGCAGAGTGGCAAAGGGAGCTGAGTTGTCCCTGACCTGGTGGATCAAATTATGCATCGTAAAGGTATGCGAAGCCTGCAGCCAACCTATGCCCGAGGAATCCATTTCTAAGGCAGATGATGACATCATGGGTAAAAAAAGCTGATGTTTTAATTGCGGAAATGTGCAGGTCAGCAGCTTACTCCGCTTTCAGTGACATCAGACACAACGCTGCTTTCTGCTGCAGAGGCTCCTTTCAGCAGGAGGTCCTGCAGGAATGATCCAAAACTGACTTGCCACTGAAGTAGTTACTTTTAAGGGACTTGATATTTTCTCCATCCTTCCTTTCATTTAGCATTGGAATGTTCTCAGGTGGCCTACCACGTTCTGTGTGGCAGGGTTTCTTCTCCGTGCAGTAATCTCCCAGTGCTTTTGATATCCTTGATGAGGAGCAATGTTTACTTTTTATGCATTTAGTCTATCCTGTATCATTCATTGACTGAGACTATTATTAACAACAATTCAGATATATTTTATGTAGTCTCAGAGGGAATGACTTTGTGACTGCTTTCGAATGGGTGAAATTAAGCATTTCAGTTGCATACCAGCTGGTTGGCACCTTAGGTATGGAGATGTTGGAGTCTTGTAAGCAGGTTATAAATTCTGCCTGAGAAGCACGGTGAATAGCCTTGGGAGAGAGGGATGAAAGGCTTGAAGTTACTCCTTGCATCCCCCTGGGCTTTGCGGTACTTGGGCTACACTGGCTGGCGTGTGCCTGCTCTGTCTTGGCAACCAGATAGAAGAAAATGTGTCAGCTGCTCCGACTCACGAGCCTCCTGTTGTGATTTCAGTGAAATATGAATGAATACTACATAAGCATAAAGCTTATTTAATAAGTGCTAAGCAGAGGAGCTACAACCTTTAGACTGCTGAACATGGAAATCTGGCCTGCTTACCTCAGGGTTAGACCTCTAATTTTTTCTTTCCATTTTTTTTTCATGAACAAATGATTTGACCTGCTACTCTGATCCTCCATGGGGAAATAGGAATAGAAAATTTTAATTTCCCTTTCTACTTTCAAACCCTTTCTTCTAACAGATCATTATATATTGAACATCTGGTTTTACTTCTAAAAAGAGAAATAAAATAATTCTTCTTTGTTATGGGGTGTCATTTATACGCTGTACTGCTCACCAGTGGGGAATATCCTCTGTCTTTGGAAACAGTAAGAAGGATCTGATGCAACAAAAATGATCTATTAACTGCTCTTCTGATTAGGAGTGGCACATTCACTGTTTAAATATGTAAGAATTTAAAGTTACATAAAAGGGATGCTGTGGAGGTTTCAGTTGTCTCCAGTTTCACACCTAAAATACGTGTAGGTAGAACTAGGTTGTTATTCCAGCTGTCAACCCTGCTGACAGTCAGGCTGGATTCCATCTGCCACGCTTGCAAACATTAACGGGCCAAAAAAGCCCTTGTTTGTGCCCATATAATCCTGCTATGAGTTTCTGTAGGTGCAGATGGGAGAAGTTAAAAATAAGGTCTGTTGGTCCTGAACAAGGAGCATCCAGAATCTTTTAGTTTGCTTTTGCTGAACTTTGATGCTGGACCTTTCTAAGACCTTTTTATTTTGGTGCCCGTTATGATGTATGATTTTACTACTACTTTCCCCCTCCCCCAGCAATAGATTGTGCCTGTGTTAGGATAATCAGAACAAACTACCACTCTCCTACACTACACTACTACTAATATTAGCTGGCTGATATATTAGCCAGAGGTTGACTGCTCTCTGAAACTGGCACGGTTTCCCTTAGATCTCTCAGTTTAGGAGCAATGTTTTGAAATGTCATGTGAGTTTGTTTGTTGTTGTTTTTTAACAGAGTATGCTTCTGCTGGCTCACTGTTTGATTACATTAATAGTAACAAAAGTGAAGAGATGGATATGGATCATATCATGACCTGGGCAACTGACATAGCTAAAGGTAAGCAAGACAAGCGGTGCATTACTATCCTACACAGCCAGCAAAGTGTACAGCTGGAGTTGCTTTCCCTGTCAAGTCAGGAAAGCCTTCTTATACTTCCTTATTCACACTGGGAAAAAAACCGTAAGTACTTTTTAATGTGTTCCTGGGTTGTTAAGAATCTCAGTTAATTTCTGGAGTGAAAATGGCTTCTATGAGCCATTTTTACTTCTGGTTTGCCCCAAAGTCTCAAGAGGATAATTTTGCTGATGTAGAGTAATTATGAGGTGAAGTGCATAATTATCCTTATATTTGACTTGAATTGGGATATTTACGGAAGCTAAGGCCTTATTCTCAGCAATCATACTGAAATTCTTCAAAAAATTATGCAGAACAAGCTGTTTATCCTTTGTGTTCTCTGTGACCACGCAGTGATTAGTGTAAACTAATGAATGAACAGTAAATTCATATCTTGGCTTGCCTGTGTAGACAACACCTTAGAGGAAATAACTAAATATGACGTTAAAAAGCATTAACGTACCCATAGAGATGGTCGGGGAGATATATCAGCTTTCTTAGTGTTTTTGACTCAGAGTAGATTATGGGAAGCTTCACTTCTCCAGCGGCATATCGAAATGGCATATGGGCATGCCAACTTACATGGTGGAAAATCAATGGGAACCAGGAAACTTGGCTGCTGATAGGTGACTGCCATACCCAGCCTGCCTAACTAGATTGTTCCCTTGTTTTGTGTAGGAATGCACTATTTACACATGGAAGCTCCAGTCAAAGTAATCCACAGGGATCTGAAGTCCAGGAATGGTAAAGTAGCAAAACACTCTGCATGTAGTGTTACCTGTTAATGCGGTGTTTAAATCTGTACCCGAGCTTTGTGTACATGTGGAACTAACCAATGCCTTGGCTGTCATCAAGCTGCTCTCAGAGTTGTTGAGGCACAGAAGACCTTGTTCTCTCCTCCCCATCCAAGGCTGTCTGAGCTGTGTTACAGTCCCTGGCATTATTTAGAGCACTGTGGAAGGCCCTTGCAAGTTGTGTCTTTGCTGACTATGATTGTACCCATCTTATCAGCTGTCAGACATTGCCTGGGCACTCCTCACTTCCTTTTTATATTGGGAAGGTTGAGTACCA
The DNA here is from genome assembly GCF_000690775.1 of Eurypyga helias. Classification (NCBI taxonomy): domain Eukaryota; kingdom Metazoa; phylum Chordata; class Aves; order Eurypygiformes; family Eurypygidae; genus Eurypyga; species Eurypyga helias. The sequence goes on from NW_010256459.1 coordinate 30,478, forward strand.
GGAAGGGCTGGCAGACACCAGGCACAATAGACTGGATAAGGCTTATTATATCTTATCTGAAAATCTTGCCTTTACTGTTGTTTGTTTTGAGGTTTGACAGGTACTCATGCTTTTTAGTAATATGCATGGTGTTGAGCTGCACTGGTTAGTCTGTTCTTGGCAGTTGACGACCATTTATGAGATTTGATGAACATTGGCTTTTAACTGAAACTTTCAGTACTAGTAGAGGGATAGGTGGGACACAGATATTAATAATACACATGGGGAGATAAGAGAGGTCTAGATCTCACCTCAGTTGTAAGTTTTCTCCTTTTATTAATGAATCTTTCAGAGAGCTTCTTGTTAAGCCTGATTACATTGGGGAAAATTGAGTTTTTCTGTATTTTAGCTATAATTGTGTTATCTTTGAACTCAGTAGGGCCTGAAAGGTTTTGTGTTTATTCAGAAGCTTGCAGGAATTCAGCAGATGTTCTCTAAAGCTTCTCAAAGAAACCAGGATGATTGTGCATGTGTGCAAGTTCAGGTGCTGGCTCACTGTAGGATCCATTGCTCTTGATAAAAAGCAGAGTCTTTTGCTGTGAGAATGTATTGTGTTTATTTTTAATAGCATTCTTCTAACCTGTTGCTTTTTCATTTTCAGTTGTTATAGCTGCTGATGGCGTGTTAAAGGTATGAAATCTTTATTTGTAGAGAGATGCTACTGTTTGATTCGATGTTTTGAGGCTTAATGAATGAGGTTGATATGCTAATCTCTGTTTATTTTTAATTTATTTTTGCCAGATCTGTGATTTTGGTGCCTCAAGGTTCCACTCCCATACAACACACATGTCATTAGTGGGCACTTTTCCGTGGATGGCCCCAGAAGTTATCCAAAGCCTCCCAGTGTCTGAGACTTGTGACACATACTCATACGGAGTGGTGAGTGCCTCTCATTTCCCTGTGCATAGTCGCAGATCACTAGTGTGACAGAATTCACGTGGTGCAAGAACAACAATTATAAATAAGGTCAACAAAAAAAGTCACACTTTCTTTTATGTTGGACCCATAATTTGTAAATACATGCTTGAAAATGATAGGAAGAGTGTCTTGCATGCTTAGTAAGATCCTTATCTGATTAACAGCATGCAGTGTGGGAAGCACATGCTTTACCATAAGTATTCAGAGTATGTCTGAAGGCTTGCAGGAGCCACTGAACTATTTGCATCATGAATCTCTGCTTGTGTTGTTTAGTGGAACAGAAAAGAAAAGGGTTTTCTTGCAATAGGTGTACAACAAAATGGACTGATTATGATTCCACTTTCCATAAAAGGGAGTATCACAGGTTTTTACATTAAAAAGTAAGCCAATTGTCCATGCTTAGTTGTTTAAGAGTCCCTGCTATCATGAGCTGTGAGAACAGAGACTCTACCTCTTGTGGAGGTAGAGGCCTCATCTAAAAGTATAGAAAAGGCCAGCATGGCTTTGCCATTTTTCTGAAGGGGGAAAAATCAGGTATAGTTTATCAGAATTCCAGGTTTGCAGGTACAGGAGTGTGAATTACTTCACTCTGTCCACACTTCAGCTCTAGTTTGTTTTGCTCTGCAATACAGAATAGGCTAGAAATAGCCCTACTGGTCAGATCAGTTGTATGCCCAGCCCCCTTGCCTTTCTCTGACAGAGAGCAGGAAGGAATACTTTGGGGGGAAAAAGGAAAGGAAGTGGGGTTGTGCTTTCCATGCCTACCTGTGTATTAACCATTTTTGGTTTTGGATTCAGTGGCGGGTTGCAGAATGAGGGAATATTTCTGTATCAGTCAATATTGCCTCTTTGAGGAATGGGAAGAGATGGATGTGAGGGAGGCACTGTGTTTTTAAGCTGGCGCCCATGGCTGTGTATAGCTAAGCTGATGACCCAGTGGAAGAGGACTTAAATTTTTTTCCAAATAGTTGTTTTACAGTGAAAAAAAAATGTATGAAAGATGACGTGGTGTTGCTTAAAAACAAAAGTTGAAGGTTTGCAAGGAGGGAGAAAAAGCCTATATTGGCAGATTCAGAACCCTTGCTTGCTTAACTGAACTAGCTCACAAACAGTAAGAGAACATATGCTAACAAATGTAAATGTTAATGTAAACTGTTACTGGAAGCAATCACACGTTATCCACTGAAGGGAAACATTCCAGTTTCAAAACAAAGCAAAAATGTTAGAAGAGAAATTCCAAACATGGTCTTATAGCTCAAACTGTTCACATAGTCATCTTGGTGAGAATTAACTATAAGTAATATTCTAGAAGTGGGAGAAGGTAAAAAATTGTTTAATATCTTATCATGTCAAGTATTCCCAGAGCCTTGGGAACACTGTGTCACACACAGTTTATTTTTCCTCATCCAAAAAGTAGAGTTCCTTTGACAGTTCTGTACTGGGAGGTAAAATTCAACTACCCTCCATATAAAACCAGTTTACTGTTACTAGAACATTGTGATGTGGTTACAGGTGTATTGTGCTACTTTAGTATGCCTAATAATATTTGACTCACACTTTTTAATATATTGTTTTTAAGCAGAAGTGTTCGACTGTGGGCAGAAGCTTGTGAATTCATAAGCACTTAGGAATGAATTTGTCTTTTTATAACTCTCCCCTTGGAAGACCATCATTTTCAGAGGAGATACAGGGGTAGAAATGAAGAATGGCAGTGGCCCAAGTTCTCTGTCGATGAAATTACTGACATTATGGGGTTATACCAGCAAGAAATTGTCCGAATATAACACTGAAAATTGGACTCTCCTTGTAATAATTGTTAGACTACCGGAGAATTAGCTATGAGCTGAAAACAAAAAATCTTGGGGTATTTTTGTCTCTTCAAAAGTTTATCACCCATAAACCCAAAACTTCCAGAATCCCTTTTCAAAGTGTAATGCTTGCCAGCAGCTTTTGTGCTAGAGAGGCAAATCTGCTTTTCTTCAGTTAAAGTCCTGTTAACAAAGAACAGAATCCTTTCAAATGTAAACTAGTAAGATGCTAGGAATAGATATTCTGTTTGCAATATTTGTCACCTTCCCCATAGTTTTCTTTAATTTCTTTTCTCCTGTTTTTTCTCCTGAATCGCTTTTCTTTCTACAAACCAATCTGTGATTTTTAAATATTCTGCTTATGGTGTGTGGGAGCTTTTTTCCGTAAAGTGCCGAAGTCTTTCTGCAACCTTATAGGTCTGCATTGCTCCTCAGCTGAAATGAATATTCTTCCTTATGAGCAGTTGCATACTTGTTTATAGCTAATGTTCAGATTAGTTTGTCCTGCTCTTCACGGATGGTTAAACAGGTCCATATAATCTCTTTGAGATATATAGTAAATAATCTATCATACCGCCGTGAAATGCTAAAGCTAAATGTTCTAGGAGGTTTATTGCAACACAGAGACAGGTCTTGCATTTCCTTTCAGCCATGCTGTGATTCGCTTTTCTAATCCATTTCCAAATCCATACTCTAAGCAACAGATACCAAGTGTTACAAGTGATCAACCCAGAAAGTGACTCGCATGTCATTGTGTGTCTTGCCCCCAGATGTGAAAGTGTATGCGGAATGGCAGTGTTCACTCTAAAAGCTGTTTTGAAATCATGAAGATACATGCTCAGAATATGTTATCTTGGCAAAATGGTTTGTAGTGCACTGCAGTGTGTGTGTATCAGTACAAATGTGTTTAATCATGGAAAGTTTATGTGATGTAGCTGAATTATTTTAACACAAGAACCAAAAAAGTAAAACCATTAATTAGGTATTGGTAGCATGGAGACTGCTGTTAAATGTAGCAGCTGTTATGCTCCTAGCAATAGTTCATACATTGCTTTAACTATGAGAACATACGTTATTTATAGAGGGAATGTTGGCCAGCTCCAGGGGTTATCCCTTACTCTTTTTGAAAAGAATTACGTGATCTTTAACTTCCACTGGGATCAATGCAGAGAGACTGACCTAATTTTCATGACTAAGAGCAGTACCTCCAAGAGTGCAACACTTCCCGCTCATGCTGTACTTCTGCTAATTGTGGCTCCTGACCCTCAGCTCTTAACGCTTTCCTACATTCTTTTTTTTCAGTGAAGATGTACAGTGTTTGCTTTTTCTCAGATTACTCATTTGGATGTTCCCTATCCTACATGGCACTTTGAATCTTTGTTGGCTTTGCACTGGGGTGGAGATGTGGGGGTTTTGTTGTTTTGGTTTTTTTTCCCTTTTGTTTGTTGTCACGTGGTTGAGAGGACAAGAATTGAGACACACAGCTGAGATGACAGAATTAAGCCTGTGAGCTTTTTTTTTGAAGACCATACAGTTCTTGTTCTCAGCTTCAGGTATAGGATGAATATGCCTACACTTGTCTCTCCTTTCTGTTTCTCTGTGTGCAAAGAATTGCTCCGCATCTTCAGAGGCCACAGCTTCCAAACCACGAAATTACATGATCTTGCTTTGTTTTGCATCACCGTGTCCAGCTTGGCTGTTTCTCTGTGAGCACCAGCTGTCTGTCATCACAGAGATGTGATGTGATCAGGAAAGCAGGTGATCCTCACCATCAAAGATGGAAGGGGAGGCTAGTCATCTCAGTGTCAATGAAGTTACACCAGAAATGGAAGATAGATTGATTTCCCGATGAGGTGACCTGGGGAGCCAGTTCTGAAAATAAACTGCATGTATCTTGCAATAAAGAGGCTGGGGTGAGGCAGGTTGAGGTGCTTTTTCTGCTGCTGAATGACCTTGGGGAGAGGAAGAGACAGATGGGAATGCAGAACATACCCATTTGCTGCTTTTTTAAAGACTGGTAATTGCAATCCTTCACCGTAGCTTGATGATTCAGGGTAGCTAGTTCATGAGATAGGGTTGAAGCTCCTATAAAAGTGAAGACATGGCGCCATTGGAAGGAAAGGCTTTATCTACGCCATCGGCCTGCATACAAAACCTGCATTGGTTTAGAACATTTTCTAAACCTGTGTAAATAAATACGGTCTGACATCCCAATCTTGTATCTTCTGCTTTTTTCTACTCTTAGTAAAAAAATAAGGCATTAAGAAAAATTCTTCATATTGTGTCAGATTGCACATAGTTCAAGAGAAAACCAGCACTCCTGAAGCGTTCTAAGCTAGCACTGCTGGTTTAGGAAGGCAGTGATCCGTACAGGCGGTGGAAATAAACACTAAAGGTGTCATGATAAAGGAATTCAGTGCAAAATGTTCTGCACAAGCTTAAGTGAATGAGTTGAATGAGACAACCCTTATCATTTACAGTCTTCTGAAAGAAAGTTAGCAGAGCAGTAGAGTTTTCCTGCTCAAGGCCCTTGGAGACATTTCACACGTACTTCATTATGCTCCCTACTTGGGAGATGTATTTAGATACTGCTCTATCTGATGTGCGAACTTGAGTTTCTTCTCTGTGGTTTCCTGGTACAGCCCTACAGATGAGGTGGCTCTGCAAAGCTGCTCAACTGCATGTTTGATTTGGTCCAGGGGCATTTGTTTTAAGCTGGCTCTTTTGTACACTGCTGCTTTTTCTGAATTACATGGGACTGCTAAATTACTTTCTTCTCTCATGGTTTAATTTCCTTCTCTACCAGTAGAGAGGTGATAATTGGAATTACAAATTGAGGTGCCTTTTTTTATTCCAAAAGGGATGAATTGAGGCAAAGAGGACAGTTGAATACCTTTATGATAGCTTTCCCTATATATTTCTTATTCTCAGGAAAACTGTCCTTTTACTTATTTTTCCAAGACAGCCTTACTTTTACTAGTCAGCCTTCTGACTCAAGCAAAATTATTCAAATAAGTCTATTGATGGAGTAGCCTGTTCACTTGATTAAAGGCCTAACTCTGCTTCAATGCAAATTTTTCTGCTTGAGCAGCATCTGCCAATATTCTCACATCTTCTTTCTAATTACCTTCATAGCTGGCCAGAATCCATTCAAAATGATGTAGCTGGAATAAGCCTGGGTACTAACCCGAAGAGTGATGATGTTGAGACTTGCATAAGGATCTTAATGTGTTTGGTTAGAGTCTACATAAATGTCTTTTTTGTTGATGTGCTTGGTATATGAGCAGAAGAAAAAGTTTGTGTGTAGATATTTGTAACAGTATGTGTATGTGAAGGTTCTGATCTAAAAAAAAAAAAAAAGCCATACAAGTGAAGGTACAAAGTGCCTGTTAATTCAGTTGTTCTCCGATATGTAGTCTCAGTGGCAGAAAAGCAAGTTGGATTCATTGACTTGAAGGCTTTTTGGTGATGCCAAACTCTTTTCTACAGAGCAGCTTAGATTCTCGGGTAGTGTGTTACCAAAATGCTAAAAGCATGTGAATTTAGGAGATCTTTCTATATCGAAGGATAGTGCGAATATAAGATATGGAGAAGAGGGTACTTTTCTATATGCTGTATTTTGTTTAGTTTAACGTAATCACATACTTGGAGATAAACAATTACAATTTTGCTCGAAAAAATTATATTTAATATTTTCATAGGCGTATCATATGAGCACAATACCTTTTGGATCATATTCTGACTACTGAGAAGCACTAGTTGCAGTCATACAGAAATATTTTTAAATGCAAAATGACTACAAAGCAAAGATATGTCTAGTTGGGGCTGAGAAGGAGAGGAGGAGTTCATTGTCTTTCCAAGGCTCAACTGCCAAATGTGAACTTTATAGTGTACAAAGAAAGTAAAAAGCATTTTCCATGGCTCTCACAAAATTGCAGGCATTAGACCCCACACAACCCAGTTTTTCATCTGGGCTTTTCTGTAGAGGAAAAGGCAGAAACATTTGAATTAATTTAGTGAGAGGATCTTGCACACAAACACTGGTCCAAGTTCCTGGAAATGGAAACTGGTTGCCTGATAATTGGATACAGAATAGGGCTGTATCAAGGTTTAATAATGTATTTAAAATACAAAGTACAGAAATAAAAATTCTTTTCTTTTTTTCTGTTCCAGGTTCTCTGGGAGATGCTAACAAGGGAGGTCCCCTTTAAAGGCTTGGAAGGATTACAAGTAGCTTGGCTTGTAGTGGAAAAAAACGAGGTAAGACTACGTTTCTACATTCAGGTACATAGATCAGAAAACAGTATTGGGGTTTTGCAAAAGACTTTTTCATCTTCTTCAAATTGAAAGTAAGTTCACGCGTATGGAAAGATTAGCAGTAGGAGCTAACACAAAGGGTCAAAGTGATGTTATTCCTCATGAATGGACCCTTTACATCTAATTGTTGCAGCTTCACGTCGTGATGCTGTAGATCAAAAATTGTACAAGTACTGTACTAGTTTCTCAGTCTCAATTGTAAAACCTAGGGGTTTGTTCTTAGTGATGAAAGAAGCCATTGCGTCCAAGGTAGGGGAACAGTTTAACTCCATCTCCTGCGTTTAGGACATCTTTTTACTGGCCGGGAGTTGATATATCTGTAAGAGACCTTCAGCTACTTCAACTTAACTCTCCCAGCAGGAGTCACTATAGTACAAGAAACTGCCGCTTAGATGAAAATTTCAAAAATAAAAGAAGAAAAAATAGTTTTAAAAAAAGAGAGAAATTACAGTTTTGCCACCTACGTTCAACACTACATTGAAGATGAGCTCCTCACTGGTATCGGCAAGGCTGTGGCATAGCTGCAAGCCTCCTCATGCAGAGTCTTTCCATTTCAAAAGCACTTCAGTGGTGTAAACACCGTTTGTACAGTGTCCCCAGCCTCGCTTTTCTTCTTCTCACAAATTGAGGCTTTCAGTTAGTTGGACATGTGAGCGTATATCTGAACACATAGTCCCTTGATATCAAAGACAGTAACTACATTTAAAAAACATTTAAAGTTGTGACTGTACCACACACAGACAAGCATGGAAATCCTCCACAAAGATGAAACCTCCTCTATCTAGACACAGCGGAAGCTTGGGAAACATTACAATGGCGAGGCAGTGGCTGTACAATACAGATTCCTATTATTCTACATAAACTGTTTCTCAAAATGCTTCAGAGTTGATCAGAGGAGTTAGGTTTCCTCCTCTTAGTTTAATATTTTTTGTTGGTATTTTTTTCCCCCTCTCTTTTTTTCTTCGTCTGTTTGAGGACTGGATTAATTCCAGTGAGTGATCCTGTGATAAACCCGTTAGTTGGAATTGCTACACCAACAGTATGAAGATTATGAATGTGGTCTTCTACAGAGCAGGAGGCACAAAGAGACTTTCTCTTAGCTTAGGAAAAGCCTCATACATCATTTTGAAGGTGGAATCAAAAATCCTTCCACTGACAGTATTTCTTTCCTATGCCTACCACGTGCAGTTTTATGTAGGGGGTACAGACTGGCATTGGGAATGTTGTAACGAGAAGTAGTCATAAGCTGAAAGATGTCAAAGAGTGCAACACACATTTCTCTACAGTTTTCCAGATCAAGGAACTGTGTAAATTACAGTGTGAACAAAATGTGGACATGATGACTGTTTTCCTCATGGCTGAAGAAACCTAAGGGGTGACATCTTCAGAGCCAGCCGTTTGTCTGTCAGGTGCCACTAGCCTAGTGCTGCCATCTTCTTTGGATGGGTGCCAGGGAGCTTAAAGGGAATTAATGCTTGCTTACTTAGTTGTGGTTTGTTTTTTTTCTTTTTTTTTTTCCTGGCCATGACTTCAGGAGTATGTCCAACATAAGCCTTGTAAAAGTCAGCTTGTGCTACTTTTCTTCATAGTTCGTGTGTCCCAAAGCAAGTGTGAGGGTCAGGTTCTGCTCTCAGTTCAATCTGCTGACATCAGTGGGGTTGCATGGTTCCAGTTCACAATAGGGTTGAATCACTGTTGAGACAGTCCTTCATTTTTCACACTGCAAGTCTCTTGCTAAAATGAGTGTGGGACTGAGGCCAAAGTGTAATTGCGTAGGGTGAAAAATCTCCCTTTGCAAAGCCTGAGCCCAACAAATGAAGTGGATTTTAATGATTCTGTATAGGTCTCTTTTGACTTTCTGCATAATTTCACGGTGTTATTTTTATTCTGTTAGAGTTTCTATCTAATTATATATTTTATTAATCCAGAAAAAACCCACATGAGTGTTCAGATTATGCTAAGCATGATTTTATAATAAATTACCACTGAAAATGTCATCTTTATTGTAGTACGACACTTTTGGAACCTGCTACCTCTATGTTACATGATCGGTAACATTCTGCACAAGTGAGACACATGCAAATGACGATTGCAGCCGATTTTCCACCTCCTGGAACAGGGAGGGTTACAGACAAATGCTGTAGCAAGACTAGGCAGTGTATTTTTAGGTTAATGACTCAACCAGAGATCAAACACCAGTACAGTTTGTTTATGCATTGAACAAATTTCTGTGTATTTCTTGCACGGAAAGCTTTGCACCTGAAGGTATTGCATTATTTTAATAATCGTGCTCCGGCAGTGCCCTAGCTCCGTACCTTGTGTTTCCAGTTTTCATGGTGTTCAAATGCTTGTGCAGCAGAGTTTAACCCTGGCTGCTGAGGCTTGTAAGGCTTTGCAGGTCACGTTGCAGTAATATAATGGTACAGTTTGACACAACTTGTTCTGCTTTGCAGAGTGGGACAGGTCAAAAGGTTTTCTGGGTAGGTTGGTCTGAACAGGACTTTAATACCTGGTTCTCACCTGTAACAGGACAGGGAACCCTTTTTTCCAGCTTGAGTCCTCTTATATTTTGACCCATTTTCACTAAGGAACTCTCTTTTTTTTTTTTTTTTAATCTATATATTTTTTTAATTTAGCATGAAACATCTGAAGTCAGTTCAGTGCCTTAGCGAGAGCAGAGGCCTCTCCTTATATGTATAATGTTGTTGGGATGCACGTTTAATCTCAGCTGGACGAGAGGCTTTGGTATCCGTGTGTGTGTACATGGGAACGGGTTTGCTTTTAGGCTTTCCAGTGTGGAGGCAGTGTCTTTAAACTGAAAGTCCCCTAAGACTGACTCAGGGAAGCTTTTCATGGTTTGAAGCTCTCAGCGAAGGAAAACAAACAAGCTTCAAACTAATCTTCTGTAGTTAGTGGTCCTGACTATAACCAGCAGCTTCTTGTCTTCAGTCATCAGGAAATATTTATGAGAGTTCACTGTACCCTCAGAGTGCTCTCCGAGATCTGCGTGTCCTCATTAATCCTTCAACCACAGGCTCATGAAACTTCTGGTGTCATGTAGAGCTCCACTTAACTTTTTTTTAACTCACTTTAATGTAATCTGTATTTCAGCCATTTGTTATACCAAAAGTGATTATAGCATTGTACAGCTGGATCATCTGCGTGGGAGAAAGGAATTAAGGCAGGCTGTACGTTATACCTATCTTGACAGGAATCTTGGAATACTATGCTATAACGTCCACAAACTATTATGTTTTAATATTAAAAGTTGTTTGCCTTGTTTTGACTTCTTGTCTTTGAGCTTTCTTAAGCAGCTCCATTTGTGCATTTGTTCCATTCCTTCTTTGTAAGTCTATTAATTCATTTGTATATCTTGCTAGTGTTAGTAATTACGATTTTTCTTCTTAATATGTTAATCCTCAGTTTTTATATTGTGTTTAAAAGAAGGAAGAGCATGTTTTACTTCATTTAATTGCATTTCTTTTACAGGAAATCTGTTAGTAGCAGGTCAAAGGGCAATGCTTCCAATAACTGGTACCTTCCCTTTCCTTTAGAGATTAACCATTCCAAGCAGTTGTCCCAGAAGTTTTGCAGAACTGATGCACCAGTGTTGGGATGCTGATTCAAAGGTAACGTAATTTGTGTATGATTTCTACACCACCACCACCCGCCTTGTTTTGCTAAGAGTGTTAGTGGGGGTTTTGGGGTCAGGTCCCAGCTGACACCATTGTTGCATACTAGTAGACACATTTCTTCACAAAGATAGCTGAAGCTGTCTTTTTTAAAATGTGCTTACATATTTATACCTAATTGTGTGTCTTTCCCTTTTAATCAAGATTTGTTATGCTACTAACTTACCTGTCTACTGAAGATAAAGCCTGTAAATAGGGTGAAATGGCAAGAATGTAGCTGTTTTGCAGCAAGTGAAAAATTATTTTCTATTTTTTTCAGTAGTTAATAGTTAATCTTTTTGAATGTGTGAGAGCATCACATATGAAATACCTATTTCAAGGTCCAACTTTGATCCCTTCCTAGTGTTGAAAAAATGTAAAGAATAAATTAATCCATAAAATGTGGGTAGGAACAGCAGAAACACATTCCACATTAATGTTAAACCTTGCCTACTCTTTTCGCTTAGGACTTTGGATGATGAGCTTTATAATTATACTGTAGTAATAAAGTACTGTAATGTACTGTTTAGCCATGAAAACAGAGTAAAAATACAAGTTAGAGCCAAACCCTTGGCACTATTAATCTGCCCCTATGAGAATAAACTAAAAGGGAAATTTAAGAGTGTTTGTTTAGTAAAAGGTTTTTTAGATTATTGGATTTACCTTCTTTAAATTGACTCTGCCACCATCCTGTTGTACATAAAACTGGCTGGAAAGAGCCTGTGGACATACTAGCTTTATTAACAAGGATTAGCATCCATTTCCTTTGCCTGTGAAGGTGTTTGAGAGAGGGAAGGATAGGTAAGAAAAGGAAGGTAGGCTCTTTCTCAAGTCAAGCAAGGATTTTGTTCCTTTAAACTCAGAAGAAAGTTTGCTACTATTTCGGAGAGACTAAGGTTAATCCCGAGGTGAATTACAGCACTTAAATGCTCAAAAGCTAGAATTCATTATCACCGTGGAGTAGTGACAGAAGAGCAATGTGAGGAAGGAGATTTCCCTTTGTGGGTTTGTTTTTTTTTTTTTTAAGCAAGGAGTTGCTTTCCTACAGAATGGATCTGGAAGCCTGAGAACCATCATCAGTGTGTGGCTTCCACATGAACACCCGTTTAAATGCCATTCCACTAATATCCCCTTCTTTATCCTCTGCACAGAAGGGAGATAAAGGCTTTAAGTCTTGCAATCTACAAGTAGACTGTTTTAAGTTCTAGGTCAGTAATTACTGAAGAGCACTTTCCAGTGGTAACTACATATCTTTAATTACTACTCCTAAGCATCAGCACCATTACCAAATGCCACAGAATAATCTTTTCTGTAATTGCAGCACATACTAGCTCAGCTTGCTCACTGACTTGCTTTAGCCACATACATGTTGTCCAGAAGGCTGTTGCTGGTTTCCAAGGAGAGGGAGGGATCTGTATGCTGTAGAAGAAGGATGCCCAACCATCAGGCTGAGTTCTGTCTGCACAAGCAATTCACCTGGGTGTGGGCTGGTTTCTGGGAGCGTTGTTCCCAGAATCAGATCGGATCTGTGCAGTAGGTGGGTTTTTCTGACAGTCTGCTCTTTGTGACTTTTTTCATGCAGCTTCTGTTCAGCAATTATAAATGCTTTGTTCACGTGACTAAAATGGAGTAATCTCTGGTCACAGTTTGGGCATGTGACTGACTTTTTCAGTCACGTGTTGGAAAAGGATTGCTACTTACAGCTCTGAAAAAGCCTTGTTAAAAGGCTGTGTGGCCTGCATGAGCCAAAAGATGGAGCACACTCCTCTCAAATACCGCGCTGTGTAATGTTCCCGTTTCGCCAGGGTTAGCTTTAGAAAATCAGATAGTTGATGCATGAACAAGTTACTGAAGGTCAAGTGGGGTGAGCCTGAGGATGTCAGCTGCTCAAAAGCAATTGCTCACATGCATACTTCTAGCCAACAGAATGTATGAGGTACTTTTTTTAGGTGGCTTACTCCTGAGAAAAGAGGGATTACAGTGCATTTACTGTAGGGCTAAAGAATACACTTGGAGAGCTGCTGCAGAGCAGCTGAAGTGTCAGACACTGCTCACGCCATAACTTCCTCATGGGAATGGACAGAATTATTAATTTTGCTTTGATTTCTTAACAGTTTTTTCATACATGGGGAAAAAAAACTGTCTGTAGTGCATTGCTCCATGTGATATTTGTAATGGTAGTCTTCACACAGTTTAAACTGTTGAAACAAACAGTCCCCAGTGGGTTCAAAGCATTTTACTAAAATGTTAATTACTAATTATTTTCATTCAGTAATTATTAAAGAACAGTCTCTGTGGTAACTAAGTATCTGAAATAACTACTTCCACATGTTAAAATCCCTACCAAACAAGCTGCTTTTGCTTGGGTACTAGATAATTGTACAAACAAGGTTGCTCATCACTGGTGCCTTTGTTTACTGGGTATACTTGCTTTTGAAACACAGGTGAGTGGTTCTTTCTCATTAAATCTGGTCCTTCAGTTTATCCCCACTTTTACATCAAAGATGTTTATAAATTACTCAAGATTTTAATGGAAGTCAGAAACCTGGGAACAGAGAAGCAGCAAGAAAGGAAAGCCATGTGGATTAAATATTCTGATTTTTTGCAGGCCTGTTTAGTAAGAAATACTGGGTGGAAGGAAACAGTGAAAACATTAGCCAGAATTATTTGTAGAGGGGCATATATTTTAAAGATTTTTGTATGAGACATCACAGATATAAAGGGAAGCAATTTTCAAAGGCAACTCATGCCTGATATTCTAAGAATCTCGTCTTAGGAGAAACTTGAGATGCCTGACTTTCTAGAAAGTGCTAAACACCCATCCATCCAAAGTAAGTGTGGTTTGGTGTTGTTTTTTTTTAAAAAAAAGGCTGCTCAGCTTGAGCTCCCAGTTTCAACAATCATTTCTTGCCAGTTTTAACCACAGTATCAGTCTGCACTTAAACTGTATTTATTAAATAGGAAATTATCTGTGCCTATGGGGAAGAAACCAACAAAACCCACATGGCAGTGTAGGCTTGTGTCTTCCTGTCACCCTTGCCTCCAGGGAAAGCTGGTTCCTGTCAGTCTGGCAGCTACAGGGCTGGCAGGGTCGCTGGTGGCTGTTCACAGAAATTGCACAGCCAGGGAGGTGCAAGGTTTGTCAGTGCCCCGGCGCGGCACACTCCCTGACTGGGGAGATTTGTGCCCTGCCAGGGCATGTTGAGACAGTCTGCTCAGACGTGGCAGGTCCAGCACCATCATGCATGTAGGGGGGCAATTGCAGCCTCCCCCAGCCCCACCGTAAGTGCGGGGGGACTGGGCCGGGTGTCCGCACTGGGACTAGATCAACAAGTGCAAGCGATGTGCTGCTGAACAGGCACCTGTTGCCACGCTGCTCACGCCCCCAGGTTGCTGCTGCACGGACACGGCTGGGGGCCAAACTGCGTAAGTGCATGGGTGGTGGGGGCAGGTGCTGTCTGTTGCAAAGAAAATTTTCATAGCTCATCCAGCTGCCCGTTGCCTGAAATCATGGAGATAGACCAAAAAATGACAGACAAAGCCTCCAGTTACAGCCGAATAGTGCAGCATTACAGCATAAGAGAGCTTGTCTTTTTTTTTTTTTTTTTGTTATGCATTTGACACTTTTTCATGCTGTTTGACATTTAAAATAAAGAAATTGTCTTTCTTTTATAATGTGGAAATCACTTGGATCTTCCTGGGAGAGACACCTCAGCATTGTTCCTAATTGTTTTTGTGCTCCCAAATTAAAATGCACGTTTTAATTGCGGCATCTGTAATTTTAGCAGAAATGGTATAATTACAGGCGCGATAGAGAGAGAATGTGCATCATCCCCTTATTATGTATCTACATTTTGTTTCAACCTTTTGTCTCAACCTTGTCTGGGGTCTGTCAAACAGACTAACAGAGTCAGCGCTCTTTCAAGAAACACATTCAACCTTGGCTTTTTTAGTTTTTGGTTGTTATTATCCTACATCATAGCTTCGTTTTGGGACTAAGGGGAAAGTAGAAAATATAGAGAAGTTTTAACTGCTGTCTGTGACTAGTGAGCATGGTGGGTGCTAGATGAAGAGCCCAGGAACAGAAAGTTCAGTAAATGAGCCCAGGACAAAAGAGCACAGGCACCACTGACATGAGAATGGCTGCCAGGTGAGACATCCTCACAGGTCCTCAATATTCAGTTCTTCCACGGCTGTTCCTGAGATAGATAAGTGAGAGGTTTTTCTGGAAAGTCTGTCCTCTCCAAGAAAGGAACTGCAGCCAGAAACCCATTTTTGATGGGCAGCTAAATAGCTTGTTCACACATTAAAGAGTTTGGCTTACTACCTGTAAAAGGCCATCTAATTGCCAGTTGCTAATGGGTCCAGCTTTCTCTTTTGGGCAGTATTTTCCTTCTCAGCTCGAGGAAAACTTTATTCTTTAGAATTAAGAACCTTGATGGTTATTGATGCTACTCATGTTGTTTAATGCTCCTACTGAGTACCAAAAGGTTTTACTGATAGGTACAGGAGACTACGCTAAGGCTTGAGCTCTGCTAGCTTGTGTGACTCGCCCCAAATGTGGACCTTCAGTGGGAAGAACAAAAAAAAATAAATGTGCAATTTACAGTCCTCTTGTAGGATGCTGTGCTCAGAAAGCAGCATAAAAGTTCCTGTTGCTTGCAGTCTTTCAATTGAAAAAAATGCTGCAGGTAATTTTACACATTAGTAGTTGTATGTGGATGTGAACGCTGTGTTGTGTTTGGGTTTCTTGTCTTCAGAAAAGGCCATCTTTCAAGCAGATCATTTCAATCCTGGAATCCATGTCCAATGACAGCAACCTTCCAGACCAGTGTAACTCATTCCTGCATAACAAGGCGGAGTGGAGGTAAGTTGCCTTCCTCCCAAGATAAAATGATGTTGTTTTCCTTTGAAGTGGCGTGAGTCCATGTTCTCCAGAAAGACATCAGACTCCGATGATGTATTGGTAGAAAATATCTGTGTTAGAGGTATTTTTAGAACATAACTTACCTTGTTGTTTTTCCCAGACCAGTGTAACTCATTCCTGCATAACAAGGCGGAGTGGAGGTAAGTTGCCTTCCTCCCAAGATAAAATGATGTTGTTTTCCTTTGAAGTGGCGTGAGTCCATGTTCTCCAGAAAGACATCAGACTCCGATGATGTATTGGTAGAAAATATCTGTGTTAGAGGTATTTTTAGAACATAACTTACCTTGTTGTTTTTCAGGAATATTGTATTAGGAGCCAATACACTTAGCTGTACCCTATATTTATTATTACACTGGTTTAGGTATCATCATATTTATGGTTTTGTGATTCACATCTTAAAACCATTTACGCACTTTCAGTCAAGCGTGCGAGGGCAAAACAACTTGGGTATACATGTATTGGTTGCAATTTTCACAGAAAGTGTATCAGCATATGTTTATCCTTTTTTGAAAAAGGATAAAAGGCGTGAAATAATGCATTTTCCAATCATGCCTCCATTTGTCTTCACTTGTGTTCTGCCGTGGTTTGTGCATTCTCTCCTTCGTACCAACTTTGTGTCCACGCATTCAGCACGTGCCCAGGCTGGCCCTGGTTTTGCGCAGAGCACCAGCATTGCTTGAGAGTATGATTTTACCTATTGCTGAGTGTAACTTTTATTCCCAAGTCATTTCAAAGGGAGATGAGATTGGAGAAAACTTTATTACATGACACAGTTTGATTACAGTAACCGTTTCGGCCTGTTCTCCGTAGGTGCCCAACCTTCAGACAAAACCCGTCCCCAGAGGTTATGTGCCGGTGGGAAAGCTGGCTGCTGCACAGCACATCTTTCTGTTTGGAAAGGCAAATCGAGACCAGGTCCGCGCAGGCAGAAGATTTTTGCCAGGCGATCGGGCCTCAGTCTATATTAAGAA
>NW_010256459.1:47196-47482 GCF_000690775.1 Eurypyga helias
GATGCGCTGCCTGCAGGCAGCGCGGGCATGGAGGGAACCCGGAGCAGGGTGGGCGGCGGAGGGGGAAGCGAGCGATGGAAAGGAGGCTGGTGTCCAAACCAGCATCCCAGATTTCCTCCGCGGGCTTCCAAGGAAGATCAAGACGTATGGTTTTAATCGGGCGAGTGGAAAAAGTGAGGCGGCGGTGGGACGCCTCCTTTGGTCACATGCTGGGAGTATAAATAGCCGGTTCCGGGGCCGGGCCCGCTCCTGCCCTGACTCAGCAGCGCGCCGGCGGCAGCCCCGC
>NW_010256460.1:0-4856 GCF_000690775.1 Eurypyga helias
GTCATTGATGAAAATATTGAATAGATGATGAAGGCTATTTACTGCTGGCCGGGCTAGGAAAGGAATTCCAGCTTTTTGTGCAAAATTTATAAGCACAATATGTTCCCCAAGCATTTGTTAAAGTTTCCTCTTTTTTTTTTTTTTTTACAGTGGGATCTGTTACATTTACACAATCAGCTGTAAAAAAGGGCTGCACCACGTAGGGTTTGTATTGGCCACAGCTGGTACCTGTGCACAGCAGGGATCACATGAACATCTCTGAAACAAGTGAATGAGAATTAAAAAGCAGAGGTGAGAAGGCGGAATGGCACATGGTTGCCCAAGTGCACACAAAGTAGATGATGTTTATTTAAATGCATGTAAATGCTTCACTGAAGCCTTCCTAAGCAATTTCCTAAGCAATTTCCTAAAGCAATCAATTCAAGGCAATTACAAAGTGGTGAAATAGGCAAAATGGCTCTATCCTTAAAATATGGACAGAGATATTTGTTTTGAGATGATCTGTTGCTTCAACTGGCAGAAATTGGAGCTGCTTCTAAAAAGAGAAATGTTGGCTTACTTCCACCTGTGCCCCAATTTCCCTTTTGCCATGGTAGGGTATCTGAGCTGTGTGTAGCATTTACTTTTTTTATTCCTTATATCTATGCAAAGTATTAGATTTTCCTGTCTGGCTGGGGGAGTTCAAACCCAGAAGTATGTTTTATGGGCAAAAAAAATGAATAGCTAAGTACCTGGTTTACTGCTTGTCACACTGAGGAAGTCCTTTGTCACTGCCCTTTTTTCTCTTCTGCTCCCAGTGGCCTTCATGTCTATGTTGTTACTAGCATGGTCTTAACAGCTCTGACAGCAAATTGACAAAACAGAGATTTCCAAGCAAATTTCTGCCTTACTGAGATCTCCTTTTCCTTCAGCCCTACATAAGGTTTAGGGCACAGTTGCTTTGTGTGAATTTTGAAAGAGGTCTCTTACAGCTGAAGAAAGTGCAAAGCAAATCCCAGTTTGTAGGAAGAAGGGAAGCGAGGTAGTTGCTTGGGTAATACTAAAACCACAACAGTTTCTAAGCCCATTTCAAAAGACTTCTCCTATTACGTGCTTCTCTGGAACGTAGCGGTTATGCATAGTTGCCGTTTTGCTTTGTTTCTTTCCTGAGACTGGTTTTACGTTTTAGTCTATAGGCTTATCTGTTTCCTGTCAGCTTACACCTCCGTCAGGTGGCTTTGGCAGGGAGGAAAGGTGTGTTTTGAGCTGTTGTCTAATTTTAACCGAATTCTATCCCAAACACAATCTGGCAAAGCCCATTGATGCTTTCAGTCTGTCATGAGTGCAAGTTCAGGTCTGTAACTCCTGCTGTTTTAAGCACAGCAGGTTATTCTCCATACTTTAGCCATGATAATGATTTATTAATAAACGAGAAGAAAAAGACAGGATACATGGCTCAAAAATATAATGATGACAGTAACTGCTATTACAGATTTCTCAATGCTTTCAATGTAAGTTTCATCTTCTTATAGAGATTTTTTGATGGAACTGCAGCATTTTATTGCACAAATTGGGCAGAAAGCCTTACAGTGTTACACAGATGGAAGGATTTTAAAAGTGTGCGGAAAAAATGTGTTGCAAAGTTGTGGTTTAATCCACTGTGAATAACCTGAAGCAGTTCCCAAAGGCAAGTAATCTTAAATATTCACAAATTTCAAAGAAAACACTGAAATCAGTTACTCAGAGGGAAATCTTCAAGATTCCTCTCTTGATAATACATACATTACACTGTCATAATTAAATCATTGCCATAATTAAATCTCTCTGCCGTCCTGCCACTATCAGTCCATTTAGCATGGAGTATCAAGCCTTTTATTGCCTGTCGTGCAAAATGATGTAGTGATCCTCCTGCAGCTTCTTCATGCCATTGTAGGGGGAAAAGAGACTGGGCTCTGGAACCTCTGAAAAAGAGATTGTCCTCTGCATCTTCATCAGTTCTGGTGGTCTGTTTGAAGGTTAGGGAAGAAGGTGGAGAATACCATGAGGCTAGTTTTTGTTGTTGTTGCTTCTTTTGTTTTCTTTATTTGAACTCAGGGAGGATTGGAACAGATTACGCAGGCTTCTCATTTCCTTCCAGGTTTCACTGGAGGAGAAAGGGTCTTTGGCTATACTAGTCATCTATAGATGAACCAGCTCTTCAGTGTTTGAGTCTGTGAAAGATGTGATTTCCTGTTGGGAGATCTTCAATTCAGTGACCTGGGACAGGTAATCTAGAGAAAGGAGAAGGTCTTGCCTTCTGTGATGGTTTCTTCTTTGGTCTTGGGTTCATTTACAATCCCCCAGGCAGAATCCAATGTTCTCTGATGAGGTTCTCATAGACGTATGCAGGACTTTGATTTAGCAGGGTGATACAGCAAGACAGGGAAAGCACAGCACAAGCACTGTATAGCAGTTGCAATATATCAGCGGAGTCACAATACAAATGTACTGTACAAATTCCCATCACTGGTCTCTAAATGCTCACTATCATGTGTGTCCCCAGTTGCCAGGAAGAAATACTTGGGTTAAACCCAACTCAAGGCAGTTGCTCTCTCCAAGATGATTTTGTGAGTTTTCAGGTTTTTTTCTTGATATTGGGCTGATCACATACAGGCTCCCCTCCAATGATGGTCTGGCTAGCTCAGGAAAACATTACTCTCAGCTAATTATTTCAGGGAAAGCTGCAGATGGCTCTGGAGAGAAGGAAGCTTCGGGATACACACTTCCACTGCTCAGTCCAGAGTTATCACTCCTTTTTTGGTTTTTTTCTTCTTCTTTTCTTGTATCGCTGGGATCATACTCTTCATTCATCAGGTCACTGATGTTGATGCTGTTGTGTCCAGAGGAATGGCATGTGCATGCAAAGAAAATCTGAACTGAGAGGGAGTGGTGTTCAGGCTGGCTGTGAGACACTAAGGTGGAGTCTTCTCGTCTCGCTAGAGCACATGCCACATGAGCTCAGGCCACAGGGGCTGGCCTTACTGATAAAAGTTTCCATTCCTAATATTTTAAGCTTGATCTACACTTGCAGGCTTGTCTCATAGGCGTCCTGAGCTGATACGGTGTTTTATCAAGTGATTTTGTTGTGATAGTTTATCTGAGGGACTCCATGACTCACGGCCAGATGAATGAATATTTGTGGTGTTATGTCTAAGGACTGAAAGAGAATGTATTTATCAATAACCTCAAATTATGTAGTCTGTATGTACATTCAGTTCTTATCTTCATTTCTCTATTCTTGAGTTCAGACAGGAATTTTTTTTTTTTTTTTTTTTAAAATACTTTGACTGAGAAGGAACTGAAATTGCTCAGAGTCAGACATGGTGAGAACAGGGTAGATTCTGCACTACAGGTACTACAGCATGGAAATCTCCTAGTCATGGATAATATGAAACATGTTGTTCCCCTCAAGTGAACATGCATGTGGCTATTTCAATTTGTGGAACCCTTAGTTATTTGGAAGTAATCTATTAAAAATATACATGCAAACCACAGTTAGAGTATCAGTGAGTTTTCTTTGATACTGCCATCAACTTTTCATATAACCAAAAACTATATATATATGTATATATATTCATATGTAATTTTATATATGCAATATCTTTTACACCTAAATGTTCAAGCAAACTTATGATGACATTATAATTAATCTAACAGTATCACTGTTGATAACCATTCTTCCATCAATATTGACATTTACCTCTTGGCCTGTCTACTAAGGTTGTTATGACT
Source organism: Eurypyga helias (assembly GCF_000690775.1). Lineage (NCBI taxonomy): Eukaryota > Metazoa > Chordata > Aves > Eurypygiformes > Eurypygidae > Eurypyga > Eurypyga helias. The sequence continues at coordinate 3,751 of NW_010256460.1, forward strand.
TAGATATTTTGCTTCATGATATACTACCTTAATAGCTGACAGGTAGTTGTCAGGTATATAACTTCAGTGATAAGTTGTAATTAAATTAAACTAATATCTGCAGATGGTGCTTTCTTGCGTTGTTCCCAGTGATGCCTGACAGACAGGATTCTTACACTAAATCAAAACCCAGCCTCCTTCAGTGCCTTTTACTCCTTCCATAACAGAAGAAATAAGCTTACACATGCAGTAGATGACATTGGCTTGCTTTTTTTGTCACACTGTGATCACCACAAAGTCTTGTGAGCATGCTGTCTATGAACCCATCATCTCTGTGATATGACTGTAGAAGTAAGACTTCTCTCCCCTCTAGAAATCTTTTCTAATCGTGAATGTTACCACATTTACTCTAACCTTTCCTTGTGTGCCTTGCCTTGCTCCTCTACAGCATTGCTCTTCTCTTTTACCAAAGATTCATTTCATCTTTTCTATTAATACTTTCAGAACTTAAACATCTGTGTTTCTTACCAAACACCTTTTGTGGTCTTTTATACATGGTAATGAGACACTGACCTGCTCAGTTACAGAGGTTGTCAGTGATGGAGCGCTGGGGTATTTGGAAGGTGGGGCAGTAACCTTTTATTATGGAATGGTAACTTCTTACTGTTTCGTACTATAAAATGCGCCACAGAAATGAAAATATGAAATGCTATCGGAAACAGCATAAGAACAAAAAGCATGTCTCAGCTGAAGACTGCTTCAGGTTAATGGATGAGTTTGGCATGAGGAAAGAGGCTTGCTTATTATTTCAATGTGTTTTACTCCCTGTGCTTTCAAGATGAGCTTTTGCTTTTATTCTACATGTCTCTTGATTCCCATATATAAGACAATACATGTAAGTGAGCTCAGTGATTCTCAGGGGAGCTGAGAGCTTTCTAAGGAACATCTTCAACACTAGCATAACATTCTTTCAACAGAAATCTACAGTAAAAGTCCTGCCTGTGCTGAAACACTGAAAGCCTAACTGAACATGCTGGGCAAAGCCTTGCTCAGTCCCATGGGCCTGGCATTTCTTCTTTGTATTGCTGGAAATGGCAATGGAAATGGCAGCCCAGAAAGCCAACCGT
>NW_010256461.1:0-595 GCF_000690775.1 Eurypyga helias
CCTTCAGCATGAGATTCCCCCCGGGATGCCCGGCGGCGGGAATACCTCCGGAGCCAGGTACTCCGGCGTGCCGCAGAAGGTCTTCATGGTGGCGCCGTCGGAGATTCCTTCCTTGCAGAGCCCAAAATCCGTGATCTTGATGTGTCCGTCCTTGTCCAGCATCAGATTTTCCAGCTGGGACAACACCAACCCCACCCCCGGCGTCAGAGGGTTCCGGAGCCGGGAACACCGGGAGCACGGGGCAGCGGGATGGCTGAGGGATCCCCGTGGGGATGAGGGATGCGTCTCCCCGAAATCCACCCCCCGGCCGAGCTCCTGCTGGGAAAAGCCCAGCCCCGGGTGGAGAGCGGCTCTTCCCGGCCCGCAGCCAGCGGGAAAAGTCCAGCGCCACTGGAATCCTCCGAGCCCCCTCAGAGTGGGCCCCAGCCCCCAGCCCGGGAGGGTTAACGCAGAGCCCGGACTACGACGGCCCCACACGCCACATCCCGGGAATTCGGGTACCTCGCTATCCCTGAACACCACACCCTGGGAATGTGAGTACCTCGCTATCCCACTACAGCACACCCCGGGAAGGCCGGTACCTTGATATCCCTAC
>NW_010256461.1:630-1348 GCF_000690775.1 Eurypyga helias
AGCCGGTATGTTGGTATCCCAGTGCACCGTGTCCCGGGAAAACTGGTACCTCACTATCCCTACACACCACATCCCGGGAAGGCTGGTACCTGGATGTCCCAGTACACCACATCCCGGGAAAGCCGGTAACCGGATATCCTGGTACACCACATCCCGGGAAAGCTAGTACCTCGCTATCCCTACATGTCCCATCCCGGGAAGGCCGGTACCTCACTATCCCTACATGCCACATCCCAGGAAGGCTGGTACCCGGATATCCCATTACACCACATCCCAGGAAAGCCGGTATCTCACTATCCCTACATGCCACATCCCGGGAAGGCCGGTACCTGGATATCACAGTACACCACATCCCAGGAAAGCTGGTACCTCGCTATCCCAGTACACCATGTCCTGGGAAGGCTGGTATCCGGATATCCCAGTACACCGTGTCCCAGGAAGGCCGGTACCTCGCTATCCCTACACACCCCATCCCAGGAATGCAGATACCTTGACGTCCCAGTACACAAAATCCTGGGAATGCAGGTACCTCGCTATCCCTTCATGCTCCATCCCGGGAATGCTGGTACCTTGATGTCCCGGTACACCACATCCCGGGAATGCAGGTACTCCAGCGCAGAGACGATTTCGGCGCCGTAGAACCGGGCTCGGTCCTCCGTGAAGACGCGTTCCCTCGAGAGGTGGAAGAACAGCTGGAAGGGGGAAACGAGATGAGGGA
>NW_010256462.1:0-1788 GCF_000690775.1 Eurypyga helias
AGCGGTGGTGTACCCCCTGTGCGGGGAGCAGCGCCAGGCCATCAGGAGCACCCCGCACGCCCAGCCAGCCACGCGCCATGCCGCTCTTCGGGAACACCTTCAGCCCCAAGAAGACCCCCCCCAGGAAATGCGCCTCTCTCTCCAACCTGCACTTGGTGAGTCCCTGCTGAGAGTCCCCAGCCACCCTTCTCCTCCTGCCGCGGAAGCCAGTTCCCGGCTGCAGCCGTACGTCGCTAAAAGTAGGGTTTCAGGCCCCGGGGCAGTCGTGCCAGCGGCTTCCATTCACACGCTGGTTGCTGAGGAATGGGAGAACAAGGAGCGGCTTTGGATTTCTCTAAAACACTGCGTGTGATCTCCTCCCTGCAGCTGGATAGATCGACCCGTGAGATTGAGCTGGGCCTGGAGTATGGCATCCCCACCATGAACCTCGCTGGCCAGAGCCTCAAGTTCGAAAACGGCCAGTGGGTGGCAGGTAGAGTGTAGTTCAGCTGCTCCGATAGCCACGGTTGGCTGGCAGTCCCTATTTTGACCTCTTTCTTCCCTTCTAGAATCAGGAAACTTCACGGGGGATCGCAGGGAAATGCAGCGCTTGCGCAAACGAAACCAGCAGCTGGAGGAAGAAAACAACCTCCTTCGGCTGAAAGTGGATATTCTGCTGGACATGGTGAGTCTTCACCCAGCTGTCGCCCGCCCGTAGCAGCGGAAATGCCCAAGGGTGCCACCAAAAGAGGCCGTTCTTGCTGCACCCCGCGCTTTCTGCTTGACCCTGCTACCCAACAGCAAAGTGACTGGGAGCAAAGCCTGATCTCTGTGGGAAGAGGGGAAGGTTCCCCCGGTGGTAGGGCTTGACATTGCTGAACACCGTGCCTGGATTAGACAGGAGCCCCTGTCAGTGCCACGTCTCCGCTTTCCCTTCCTGCGTGGAGCATGGCATTTTTCTTGCCACTCCTCTACCCTAGCTGTGAAATGGAGTTACAGCCACCCTTTCTGGTCACGGGAGGTCAAAGCTTCCCTGGTGTAACATCTATTGTACACGAAAACCTGAAACATGAAAAAGTTCCCAAGTCTTAAATAAACCAAAACTCAACCTTACATAGAGATCACGGCTCTCACGTTGAAATCTGGAGGTGTTTTCAGTGAAGGGGAACGCGCGTCCATTTGCCCCGTTACGCGGTTTAGCCGTTGTGTGCGAGGTCGTGGGTCTGCGCTTGGCAGCCGTGGCAATGGGGTGGAGGCTGGAGTAGTAGCTCATTCCTGTCGTCATTCACTGTCCGTTGCAGCTCTCTGAGACCACAGCCGAGACCCACCTGATGGAGAAGGAGCTGGAGGAACTGAAGAACCACAGCCGGAGGAGGAAGTGAAGAGGAAGAGGTGGCTGGAAGACGGGGAAGCGTGGAGGCTGGCTCCCGGTCTTGGCTGCCCCAACACGTGTAGGCCTCCCGGCCGCCTTGGTACTGTGTGTGGGTACCTCCTTCCACGGGACAGCGAGTAACGAGGCACCTCCAGTATCCTGTGGTGCTGTAGGTACCGCGTGACGGCTGCCCCGGCACCCCAACGACTCACGCCGCCACGGTAACCAACACTCACGGTTCTTCTCAGAGCACGTTGCCTCACCACGTTGCCTCGCCACGGCCCCTCGCCACGGCCAGGGGTAGCCACCCTCTTCCTGAAGACGGCCTGGCTACGGGTGGTGGAGAAGATCCACCTCCGGGTGGTCCCCTCCCTGCCTTCAGTCCTTAGAAAGGCAGGAGACCCCCACCTTCCCTAAATCTGCCCCCGTGGGGGCTC
>NW_010256463.1:0-6448 GCF_000690775.1 Eurypyga helias
AAAAAAAGAGATGGAAGGTATTTCCAGGGTCTTAAAGAGGGTTATGAGCAGACTTGGAAAGAAATCCTGCTTTACTTATTGGATCTTGCTGTCAACCCTAAAAGCAAGTTAAGGATTCAGACTTTGGTTAATAACTGAGCTATTTATTTCTTCATACTTCAAAGCTAAACAAAGTAGGAAAGGCATAAACTTGGAATTCTCCTAATATTTATGAAGACTAAAAAAAAATCCTCATCAGGAAGAAAAGCTTTTAGTATTCAAGTAACAGTAAGTAAACAACACAAGATATGTAATTCACTCTTCTGCTTTCATTTCAACCTCCCTTTTCATGTGTGTTTTCTCTTTGTCTTTTAATGTTTGAAATTGTTTATATTTATAGATAACTGCACAGTCACATGTTGCTTTCAAGCCCCTTGGAAAACAAAGCTTGTTAGTTGAGTGTCTAGACATAGCCAAAGTGTCTAGCTTATTCGACTTTATTTAGAAAAGCAGGCATTATGTGACTAGAAGTATCAACTGTCACTAAATCAGCAATGGTAGAAAACATAACTGAATTCCATGGAAAACAAAAGAAAGAATCTGTTAGCATCCTGCCAAGCACTGCTTAAGTGCAAGGTCCTGCACCTGCGTCGGGGCAATCCCAAGCAAAAGTACAGGCTGGGTGGAGAGTGGATAGAGAGCAGCCCTGAGGAGAAGGACTTGGGAGTACTGGTGGATGAAAAGCTGGACATGAGCCGGCAGTGTGCGCTGGCAGCCCAGAAAGCCAACTGTATCCTGGGCTGTATCCAGAGAAGTGTGGCCAGCAGGTCGAGGGAGGGGATTCTCCCCCTCTCCTTGGCACTCGTGAGACCCCACCTGCAGTACTGTGCCCAGCTGTGGAAACCTCAACATCAGAAGGATATCGACTGCTTGGAGCAAGTCCAGAGGAGGCCACGGAGATGCTCAGAGGGCTGGAGCACCTCTGCTATGGGGACAGGCTGAGAGAGTTGGGCTTGTTCAGCCTGGAGAAGAGAAGGCTCCGGGGAGCGGGACAAGGGGGAATAGGTTTTAATTGAAAGAGTGGAGATTTAGATGAGATATCAGGAAGAAGTTCTTCCTGGAGAGGGTGGTGAGGCACTGGAACAGGTTGCCCAGAGAAGCTGGGGATGCCCCATCCCTGGCTGTCTTCAAGGCCAGGCTGGACGAGGCTTGGAGCAACCTGGTCTAGTGGAAGGTGTCCCTGCCCATGGCAGGGGAGTTGGAACTGGATGATCTTTAAGGTCCCTTCCAATCCAAACCAGTCTATGATTCTATGTATAATTGGGAAGTTGCAGCCTAAGTGTTTGATAAAAGGAAAGAGTTAGGTAAAACTACAGGTAGATAATAGCAAGATGGTTAGCATTAGCAATAACAAAACTGTGTTCCTGTCACGTGGGATGTCAGTGTGCATGAACAACGTTGTCTTTGAGCCTCCTTGATCTTGAGACTGCTGTGCGTCTGGTTAGTTGTCTAGCCAGAACGGACTGAGGAGTCAGGGTGGATGCCTTGAATGCCCTATGCACAACAGCATTCACATTTCCCTGAGAAGGGAGTCTCCTACCTGAGACAGTGTCCAGTTTATCACCCACATCTTGGCACCACCTGCCCTCTTGAGTTTGGGCTGTTCTGCAGTTGTAGTGCAATGCTAGTTGCCCTCCGGTCAGATCAGTGGGGTGCCTTCTGCTGAGGAGGTAGAAGTTTTCCTAAAACAAAACACTTTGCTGGTCTTTCTCAGGCTGTATCCTACAGCCTTTCAGACACAACAGTCTTCTACAGGTCAGCTCCTCTGTGCAGGCTACACACTAACAAGCAACACCTTGCATGCTGCTGTAGTTTACAGTCAAAGCATTGACAGGCTCCAGGATCCAGTAATGTAAAAGCATACCTAAACAGATTGAAGATAAAAAGCAGGGTCAGGTATTAAAACTGAATGACAGCATTGCATTAAAAGTTTGATCTTTACAGTGTTCAGGCAAAGAAAAAAAATAATTTGTAAACTCCCAGTTATATAAGTGGCAATGTTTTTCCTAATGTCTACATGGATAACATGGTTTACACTAGCTATAGGTTTGCCCCTAATGGTGTTCTTTGAATATTTTCTCTTTCTATTCTCTTAATAAGAAGCAGGAATAAATAAATAAGCAGGACCTTTCTTCTTTTGGTGCTCTACTCCTGCTGTTTTTTCCCCAGCATTATAATATTTTTCTGTATGTCCCACTGTAATTTCCTCTGCAGCAGCCAGTTTGATACCACAGAATATTATGACTTTGGGTAAGAGAATAAGCAGCAGGAGCAAACATGAATGCCTCAGTACAAAAACCATACAAAGAGGACCTAAATAAAAAATAGAGGAGATAGTAGATATCATGATGTAAATATATGATAGGCAAAAGTAACGTGGAATGTTCATACTTTTCCTTTTTTGTGACAAAAGTTGGACAAGTTTTCAAACAGCTATTCAGTACATCACTGTACTGAACATAGTTTTCTGTGCTTTTACCTAATCGTTATTTAACTAGCTACAATGCCATCATCACCAAAATCATAGACACCTACCTAATTTTTAGCAGCCTGTGGGCGTACATACTTAAATAATGGCATGCATCTTTGCAAGACCACGATAATTTCTGAAGTACAAATGACTTCTAAACTGTAGCTTAAATGTTAGAGATGACAAAGGGAAAGGTTTGGAATAATAGAGGAACCAGACCAATATATTTTAAAACTTAATTAAAAATTGTGCAAAACATAAGTTTTTAGAACTTCCTAAAACAGTGCTGGTTTTCTTCTTGTGAAGACCCAGTTCTGTATCCCGATAGAACATAAATGTTTTTGTCCTGATCTGTATGAGATGCATCTACTTCTTTAATGCTACTTGGATTGGCAGAGCTTAAACTTTAGATTAAAAAAAGGTTCCAGTATGAAAACAAGAAAGCTAATTTAAGGCTAACATTAAAGAGTGCTAGGTGAGCTATTTGCAAAAGTATTTTCTGGTATCTGACTACGCAATGGCACATCCCTTTGCCTGATGTAACTGTATTTCCAGAAATCACCTTACAGTGCTGACAAAAACAAAGGTATTGGTGAACGTGTTTTAGAAATAACTCACTGGCTGTATATAGCTTATGCTTTACATTGTTTTTATGCTTTTAGCTGCTGCTCTAATTCTTCTTTCCTGTTAACCTTTTACGACTTAGCGGTTTGTTTTAGGGTTTAGTAAAGTCATGAAGAACACTCAAGGGAAAATTATGCATATGCATCTTGGGAAAAGCAAATTGAAACTACTGTAAGTGCTGTATTTTAAAGACCTCCCAATCATATGTACTAAAAATATTCTGGCCTTTGACTTGGGCATTGGAACAGGCATGGCTCGGCCACAGGGAAATTTGACAAGACACTGTTCATAGGGGGAATGTAAGCAGTCACAGCGATTTGATAACCCACATTAAAACCCAGTTTTGCATAAAACTCTTGTGAGCAACTCAGGGTAGAAGAAGAAATTGTACTAACTCTTAAGAGTTGTTTGCATTGCATTGGGCTAAAGAACATTGTGGAAGTAATAATTCATTCTGTAATACATCTTCCTGAACATTTTGTAGGAAAAAATACATCTCTGGTCTCTTGGGTTGTTGTCACTCTTGCATCTTTAAACAGCATTACATGTACTTTTAAAAAAAAAAAAAGCTACACAGCAGCATTGCCCTTTGTGAGTTGTGGTGAAGCATTTTTAAGCAGAAATGTGAATGCTCTCATTAAACTGTTCAATCATGGATCTCTTAGGAATAGCAAATGTTTATTTAAAAAGGTCACAGGAAAAAATTTCAACACAGCTTCTGGGAGGCTGGAAGCACGTTAAGTGTGGGAGTTCATAGAGCTACTGAACTGCAAGGTAATAGTTGGATGGAGAACAAGACATGGCAACATGCTGTGGTCTTGTTTTGACTGTAAATGATTTAGAGTTCGGTGAGCATTTTTGTGTGCAAAATCTGTTTCTTAGCGACGGAGCAGGGAGAAGCAAGTCATAACAAGTACATGGAGCATTCTGAGTCAGAAATACTCTTTTGCTTGAGGATGCAACGGGGTGTCATAGCCTGAGCTTGGAGTGGGTAGTCAGGACCTTCTGAATTTTCCTCCTACATCTGGTAAAAGATTCTTTGTGGCCCTGCACTAATGAGCTGAGTTAATCCTCTTGGGCATAAGAAGGCAGCACCAGGAGCTCATAATTCTAGCACTAGCCCAGGTCTATTCTTCACCCAGCTGCCTAGGGCAGAGAAGCAGCTACGCAGGGTGAGCTCTAGCATGGGAAAGAGGTGGAGCAACAAACTCAATTAAGGCATCTCTCTTACAAAACTACCAGCCTATCTAGTCATGTCAAAGTCTGGCACTTACAGCCTGCTGCCTACTGGGAAGGGATCCTAAAGTTCATTTTACCCTATCTTTTTTGAGTATGATACAGGGACAAGAGAGACATTTCTTGGAGTGAGATTTGTTTCTGAATCTTTCTGCCTTACTTTTGCTGTTGTGTAGCTGCCCTGGTTTCAGCTGGGACAATTTTCTTCCTAGTAGCTGGATGAGAATAACGTTACAACACACTGATGTTTTAGTTGCTGCTGAGCAGTGCTTACCATAAGTCAAGGACTTTTCAGCTTCTCATGCTCTACCAACTGAGAAGGCTGGGGGTGCACAAGAAGCTGGAAGGGGACACAGCCAGGATAGCTGACCCCAACTGACCAACGGGATATTCCATACCATATGACATCACGCTCATCATATAAACTAGGAAAGCTGGCCAGGGGTCCACTGCTCAGGTACTGGCAGTGGGTGGTATGCAATTGCAGCATGTATCACTTGGTTTGTATTTTTTTCATCATTATTATTATTACTAGTACTATTTTATTTCAGTTATTAAACTGTTCTTATCTCAACCCACAAGGTTGGGGTTTTTTCACTTTTACTCTTCCCATTTGCTTCCCCATTCCAACAGGGGGTGGGGTGGGATGTGAGCTAGTGGCTGTATTGTGGTGCTCAGTTTCCAGCTGGGGCTAAACCACAACAGTGGGAGCTGATTAGCTATATACCTAACAAAAATATTGTTTGGATAAGAATTGTGTCACGTATTTGAAGCGAGAGACTTTAATAACTTAAAGATACAGCAGTTTTTGATATATAACTTCTTTGACAAACCAGAGAGAATGGCAGTAAAAGGATATACGAGATAGATTTTCATTTGTTCTAAGATACTATCACACAGTTATTTTCAGTGGAGTTGTGCCAAATTCCATCCAGGTAAAGAACTTGGCTTGTAAATAGGGATTTTTTTTGTTATTTTAACCCTTGCTTCCAAACCCTCACCCGACTCTACATTTATATTATTCTTTGCTTACATATTTTACATGCAGTTCTGTATCAGAACACAGGAACAAGCTTGACACCTGAATCATCTCAAGCTTAATTTTATCATGGCTTTAATGTGTTCATTTCAATTGCATTTTAGTAATTTGAAAACCACATTCGGTCCATTTGGTCCAGAATCAGTGATTCAGTTTTGGTTTTAGTCAGATACAAAATCATGTATTTGCATAACTTTTGTAATAAAAAATACGAGAAGAGGATACATAGAACAGGATGCTGAAATACTCCAGCCAAGTTTGGTTTTTTCTCTGCCCATTTGATATATGTAAGCACTGAATCTGAACACCTGACCATGCTGTCTCACTGTATTTTGGTGTAGGACTTCCTTTCATTTCAGCATTATGCCTATGTTTCTCATTGCATCAAGAATGTGAGAGATTTATTTCTTTCGTATTTCTTTTTTTTATAGTCACGGTCTTGACACAGAATCTTCAATGTTTGATTGTAAGCAGATTCCATTTTCTCCTTTTCCAAAATGGAATATACATACCTGCAGTGAAACACAGTCCTCTGATGTCCTGGCATGTCCAAGGTGGAGACAGTCATGACAGTGATGCTCTTCTGCTGTTGCACCTGTCTGTTATTCTCCAAAACACTTACTGTTTAGTTAATAAATTTCATAGTTAAGATCCACCAAGATTTGTCCTTCCTCCTTCACAGCTCCAGTCAGCAAATTACCTGAAATCCCTGTATATGCCCCTCATATATATGTATATTTATATTTACGAATGCGTAGGTGTATATATGATACTTATAATCTTTATATATATATATATATATATCCTTTACACACTATATATGTAAGAGGTATATATGCCTCTTAAATGGTACTAACAAGAACTGGAAGATTTAGAAGCTTCTTTTTGCAGAGCTGTGAAACACCTTGTAGCGGAAGATCATATTATAAATGGGGACATCCTTGGTTTACATACTAAATATGTTGCAGAATGCGGTAAAGTTGGTAGCTTGACCTCCACGTATGATGTGGAGAAAAAGGAGTGAAAATAGTGGTGAATAA
>NW_010256463.1:6485-36751 GCF_000690775.1 Eurypyga helias
AAATGGAGGAGAAGGGAATTTTTTTTCTTACTTTGCAAAACTTTTTCTTTAGTGATTTTCCCTCCAAGGTTTTGTTTTCATCCAGATTTTCTAGTTGATTCCAACTGTAACTCACTTGGAAATCTCGCCTTTTGGAAGCCTGGGAATTTAGGTTATTGGCTGTTGTCCATTGCTGATTGCCTGCTGGGAAATGAAGTGGTATTGTCGATTATTGTAATAGAAGGCCAATTTTTCCTTTATTCCTACACTGATAGATCAAATCTAATTTGTTATACAGAAAGAGTTCCATACAAAGATCATGGTGTGTTATTTACGAAACCTCAGACCATTGTAGTCTATTGTAGATGCAGAGCAAATTTTTCTTTTAGCCATACAAGAAGGATCTGATAGCGGTATTAAATTTCAGGTATAGAAGTACAAAGAACATGCTGTGTGGCAAAGCGAGTGCACGAACACAGTTCGTGACTGGGAACTAGCACCTCCGTCTGCTTGGTCCGTTTCACTCCCCGTGTGTTTTCTACATAACCTAAGCAATTCATACTTTTTATTTCCATTTCTCGATGTGCGTAACAGCAAGAGTAATTTACCTGGTCCATAGGGTGTATGGACAAGGCTTTGTAAAGTGCTCAGAACCTCCCTCTGGCAAAACTCAGCTTATCTTCAGAGTGTTATTTATCAGCTCCAGCGGCTCTGCCTCAAACACTGAACTTCTTTACAAAGGTATTAGTGCCAGGTGATTAATCCCTTTTGTCGTAGGTGTTTTCGCTTTCCTAGTTCTGTTACACTAAAAGCTGGCCCTCAAGCATCTCTCTAGATGAATTTGACAGCACTGGAGGAATGACTTCACTGTGTTTAAAACTTCATTTTGTATGATTACCGTTATGTTCGGGACTCTACGGTGGGTTTTGGTTTCGTTTTTTTTTAATGTGACTCTTTGTTTTACAGATGAGGGCAGGAACGCAGTTGACCGTGCAGGTGGTGCACATATTGTAGTAGACCATTTAAGGTCACTGTGCAGTAAAACAGATCCAGCCAGTGAGAAGCTCTTGACTGTCTTTTGTGGCATGCTGATGAACTATAGCAATGAGAATGGTAAACAACACCGAAAATTTGCTTTATGTCTACCAGGAGAACAACTCCATTAAAAAAGAAAAAAAAAATTTAAAGTCGGCTGTAGATGTACATTGTAGATACTGAGTTATTCTGAAAAGATCGAGTACCTCAGTTCACATATACGGAGTTCCATTTCAGTAAAATTAGGTTCCCAAAAATATTTTATATGTTCTGATGCAAGTCCATATAGCATATCGTATAGGGTTTAAAAATCAACATCTGGAATTTATTTCTTTGTCTAAAAGCAATGAGTGGTGGTGTATCATACGCCTTAGGAAAAAAAACAGATTTACAGAAGTAAACTAGAAAGCTACGTTGAGTCCTCTTTTCTTTCATTTAGTATCAACACCATAAGACTAATTTGTCGCAGACATGCAGTGTTGACTTGTGGGTGATTTGGGGGTATATATGCCAAACCGATTTTCTTAATGATTTTTCTCCTTGTGAAATGTAAATAAAACCACATTACTTTCTTCTAAGATAAATGGGGAATAATTTGTGTGTATGTTCCACACATTCGTGTCTACAAATTATGTTTATGTTCTTTATCCTATTAAATAGAGATGTTTAGGGGCTGGGACAAAAACACAAGATAGTAGCTTAAATGAGAAATCCTTGACCACTGAGTGTAAGAAAATAGTGTTCCACACTAGCTGGAGAAATGTGCTGATTATTTTAGTACCTAGTTTGCTTCTGCAAGCGAGCGTGGTAACATGCCAAAGCATATTTTACAGCATTCACACATTTCCAAGTTTTTCAAAATTTGAATCTCTAGGAAAACTGGAATAAACAAGGAAAGCTAAACAGCCTGTTCTCCTGACTTATAATGGCACTGATTGCACATGTAGTTAGCTAGTCACATTGTTTCTTCAATCATGCCCATTTCCTGAATTGTACTGGTTTATCTTAGGAAGAATTAGCTTGTTTATTAGCTGCTCACCATTTCCTTAAAGCTATCACTTGCTTTAACTCACTTCCCAAACCTATGTCCCTGAAACTCTTCTACTTTTCAGGATGGTCCATAGGCCTAATATTTTTTCCTTTACTGTATAAATTTTTAATCTGCTTTATCCTATCTTCTAGCATAATTTCCTTGTGTGTTCTCTGTACTATTTCTCTGAAGCTTATTCTTAGTGTTACTTGTCCACTTCCAAATGTCACTGTTTTGTGTCTCATCTCTTTCTCTTGTTCTTACATTCATTTTTTTCCACATATTACCTAAGAATACTTGTTTACAGTACTTCTTCCTTCTTCTCCAAATAGCAACTTTCTAGTTTCTTTATTTCATATAATTTTCAGGAACTGTTCTGCTTGATGTCTGCATGAGTGTCACATTTTATTACCTTTCATAGTGTTACCTCCATATTTTCTTTATTTGTTAAAATATTTGGAACAAATAGATATTCTCACCTCTCAGCTATGAGAGTCCTCTGTATTATTTAAGACTAATAAGCATCCAGTATATTTGGTAGCTCAAGACAGACCAGTCCAAAAGCACTGTATCAGTTCTCCTTCAGTGACCAAGCTCCCAGTGGATCTTGCCTAGGAAGACTAATTATGAGATAAATCTCCCAAACAAGCAGCTTCTGAACACTTTAACTGTTATGAACATTGAATAAATGACTCATTCCATCTAGTAAAATAGCTTCTTCTGATGCAGTCAAGAAAGCAGTTGTGTAGTTCAGTGACAACTAGGAGGATTCACTAGCTGCTCCTCACTCTGCTAAATGACATCTTTCATCTCGCACAAACTAAAGAGCTGTTGCGGTATTCACAGGAGCCACTGAAGCAATGTCAGAAATGAGAAATGCAGGAGTATTCCCAGATCCTGGATCTGGGTGCACACCACCGTCCTGTCCTACCACCACATCAGGGAGGATGACCAAACCCCACTTCACCTTACCCCACATACTTGGTGGTCTCCGTGAGAAGGAACCTTTCGGTAGGGACCCAGCTGCTGTTTGGCCCAGCACCCATGGGTGTGCTGTGTAAGACTTGTGTCCTCTAGTTTCATGGTGAATTTGCCCACTGACTGGGGCAACCACTGAATTAAACCCCAAATAACCTGCCAAATCAATATTTAAAAAAAAAAAAAAAAAAAAGTCAGAGGATTAAATTTTTCGAAGAAAACTCCATGACCATACCTGAGGCATGTGCATGGAGATACAGGTAGTTGGCCTGTCCTGACAGTTTTAAGAGCCACAAGTACAATTGGACCATAGTTGTGAACTGCTCTAAAAACATCACCTGTGCGCCATCGTAAATTTTCAGGACAACAGTCAGTGTCAGATATGAGCCCAAGACAACCACTTATTTCCATGCGTTGCAGCATCAGGGGGGTAATATTCTGAGTAAATTCAGCTCTTTCTTGACCTGATAAACATGAAAACTCCAATTGTCCTGACAGTTAATTGTGCTCACAGATCAGCAGATACCATTTTCAGGATTTACTTTAAAAGGCTTAATCCTATGTTACTTGCAAAGAAAATAACCACTGCATTGGTTTTGCTAAAGGATGAGGAGTATGGGATCGCAGCCTGGAGTTCCAGATTGCTTTGTCAGTAGTTATGGAAACTAATTGGACAAAGATAAAAGAAAAAAATACTGGAAATACAAGAAGGAAGTGTTTCAGTCTTTGAAACAGCATTGCCACCTTCTCTTTTCTTCTTTCTGTAATCTTTTCCTGCTTAGCATGCTCTGTTACAAAATTACAGGTGGGGACTTTGAGGATTTCTTTACTACTTTTAATGACTCACACTCCTAAGTTGTACTATCTATCCAGATAAGGATGATTATGGCACATTTGGTTCTTAGTTGCATCTAATTACCTGTAAACACCCTAATATTTTCTGATCCTTAGCATTTTATGAACAAAAAGCATATAAATTGTTTTATTTTATTCTGAACAGTTTGTCATTCCAAGTCAAGTAATCATCCTCTTTTTCCAATAGCTACTACTTTATTTTTGATAGCTACCAACTACCTTGGTTTTTTAACTCATACTTGAGTACCTCAAATTTTTGAATTACCATAGGGGTTTATGGCACATGACTTTTACAAAAATGGCAACTAAAAGCAGCCACAAGTAATATTTTCTTTTCCTAAACAGAGAAAATCAATAGAGCATTCTTGCATCTCGTCCCAATTCTGGACACTCGGCTCTCAAGTGTAACTCCATTCATAATGCTCTTGTTTAAGCTTTAAAACTAAGATTCCCTTTCCAAGGTTCTTGTGCCATCTGCTCGTGTTCAGGAATTATTTTTGCCTGCTGTCTCTCTATTTCTCCTTTGCCTCCTTGGTATCTTACCATTTCATTAGTCGCTACAGTGTTAACAGAACAAAATCAGCTTTGGCATCTCTTGCAGTTCTTTTAAGCTTATTTCAAATTTAAAAAAAAAAGCTGTTTTTTAGTCATATCGCTAGAAAACTGAGGGTTTTTCTGACAGGACACATCCCTTTGTTTTCAGCCCAGTTTCTGTGGACCCTCTCTGTCATAATCATGTTTTACTACCCAAATTCAGACAGACACGAACTGCTCATCCCTGCTTTCCATTATTAGTTCTTAAAATGCAGAGTTACAGGTGTGGCTATGAATGAAACAAACACTTCACACATGTTTGTGAATGTTTGTCCTCACAGATTAATCCCAAAAGAAGCAAGTCTTGACGAAAACCTATAACTCTTCTTTCTTTGTTAAGCTATGCAAACTTTATTTGAGGTACAGAGGACCCATGCTTAAAGCTGCTGTTTTGGCACCCTTCATCAGGTTCAATAAGTTCTTGTGCTTCTCCCATTCTGAAGACTGTTACCAGCAGTAGTTATTCTGCAGATCTCATGATGCTGTGAGCCAAGACTATTTACAAGTTAATCGAATCAGCCTGTAAGGTAGCTCACTGTCTCAAGAGACTTACAAAACAAACCATGAAAGCATTTTTAAAAGAAACAGAAATGATGGAAGAACTAGGACAATTGGCTTGTTAGGTAGTCAAAGTGGAGATCAGAAGTTAACTGGATACAGTATGCACATGTGAAAGTATACATGTATTCATATATATGGGCATATATATGTAGGTAAAAATAATTATCGATTGCTTCCTCATCACATTTCATATTAAACTTCAGTCTGTCTAGGTTGTCTTTCCTTCAGTGCCTTTGTAAAATGCAACATTCTGATGTTAAATCATGCAACTGCCAAGCCTTTCTTATTCTCACAAAACTCTTAGCAACTGCAGTGAATGTTGAGGACTGCTGTGCACTGATTGCCATCTGCAGAAGCTATGTCAATATACAAGAAATGAAAGGGAGATTTATGGTACCATTATTAAGGTCTAACAGCAGTATTTCAGTAATGCTTCCTTCTGAGACTTACCTTTGTTAATTTTCATGCTTGCCGTGGTTTTTGTGTTTCATTTACATCACAGCTAAAGATGTCTAGCATGCTTTGAAGACCTAAATGTACAAATGCAGAGTAACCTAAAGCATGTAAAAAAGCAGATTAAAAGTATGTCTCTTAAACAGTGAGATAATCAATACAATCACTGATACATTATATGATGATTTAACATAGATGTGGGGATTGCAAGCAGGCTTCTATAGGGTTTGAAGTTACGCCACCAATTTGTACAAAACAAATTTTCTTTTAGCATTATAATCAGTTACTGATGAAACACAAAATTACTAGTTGTTTTCTGAAATAATGTCCAAAATCATGAGCTAGTCTAAATCAGCATTTTAAACTCAAATGCCCCAATAAAGTTCTCAATTTGGGATATTCTCCCTAGATCTTACTATTTGGAGTTTCCATCTGTGTCACCGAAGGACATGGAGCCATTGAAATGCAAGTTTTAGGTAGGTAATTCTTTGTGCTGGCGCATGTATTGATTGCCTTTTATCTACCTGTATATGCATCTGTACAGCATCACTGTCAGTGCTTTTCACCCCAACAGAACACAGAGGCATCTCATTAGTGCAACACGTGACAGCAGTGTAAAATTTGAGAGAATTTCTTCTGTGGCTTTAAGTCATAAATTCAGAAGAGGCATTCAGTTTTTCATGCTTCCTGCTCACTGTGCATAACGTTCTGCTTAGGAAGCTGATAGAAATGCTGTTTCATCCCGAGACACGATGTTGCCTGGCTTCGTGGCTCCCTTTAGTCCTCTGCCAGGCAACTGCTTGTGGGATGGATGCATGTGTCCCCCGAATTTGTCTCCTGCTCTGCTAGGGCCTTAACACTTCCTGCAGTGAAAGGCTGACGTACATAGTTACTCCAAGTGTCTCTGCAGGCTTTCATAGGAGAGCTTGAGAATTGCTGTCAGTCCTTTAGGCTGAGATTGAACCACTTCATGTTTTTAATTTCTCTGAACTAAAAAGTGCTGTAGGTCTCCATACCAGTGAGAAGCCTAATGCTTTTCTCTTGAATTTTTCTTAGTAGACTTGGCTCTTGTATTTACTGGAGAAAGAGCTTCCAATTGCTGGTAATGACAGGTAAATGACAAGTTGAGAATTTGTATGGCAAGCCCAGGCTTAAGTTTAAACATAGCAAATAGCTGCTGGCAGCCTTTTATTTTTAAAGGTTTTGCCTCTTATGTAGCTCAGTGACTCGCAGGGCTACCCTGTCTTTGGCGGAGGAGAAAATTTATCCTTTTGCTTACCATGGTTAAGACATCAATATTTACCTTATTGGCAATTCTTCTAATCCCATTCCTACCACTGCAGACCATTCCTGTGCTCAGGTGCCATCCATCTACTCCAGGGAAGTGAGAGACTGGTATGGAGTCAGGTATAATACCCAACTTTTGACCCAGTACAATTGTTCTTTCTTGGTATATTTTCTTTTCCTTTTTTCCAGCCTGGGAATTCTAGAGGCCCTTTAATCAGCATGCTCCATGCTCTCTTGAACAACAATCTATCCTTTATTTGGCTCTTAAGATTCCTGTTCCCTTTCAAAGATGGATATGGTTTCCCTTTTTCCACTCATCTCCTCCTCTGCACTTCTTATATATTTTGTATTAAGAGACAGACAGCAGAAAAAACAACCCTGCTCAAAACAGAGAGTTTATGTTTCTGATGTCAGAACGCTTTGCCAGATGATGCGCATATAGTTAATTGTCTCTTTGTCCATTACACTCGGATAAAGCAATTTTAGAATGACTAAAGCCATAGTCTTGTAACAAAACAATTTCTTCCCACATAATTTTCTATGGCATTTGTGGTTTGTGTCTTTGTTCTCCTGCTCTCCATGACTACCATTTTTCCTTCAGAATTTTTAAGTGTCTGCAGGGGACAATCACAAGCCAAGGACAAAACTAGATTATTTACCAGTAACTTGAGTTCTCCTACACAATTATTTTCTCCACAGAACCATTCCAGCTCCCCCCTCCCCCATTTTCCTATTAAGAGATAGATTTTTGCAGTCAGTTTGGAATGAAGTAGGAGGGTACAGCTGTGACTCACACATCTGCTGGAGGTAAAATGGCATTCAATGCATGCGCTTGCGCAGTTCCTACTTACCTGAGGTTTGACGGCTTCAACAGCTCCTTAATGTCTGACACGGCACTCTCAAATTTCTCTAAAGACCACAAACCTGTGGAAGAGGTAACACACACCCCACCACCACCACTCCCCAACAAAAAAAAAAAAAAAAAAAAAAAAAAAAAAAAAAAAAACCCCAAAAAAAAAATTCAGTTACTGGTAAGTAATACAGTTTTTATTAAAGATGTCAAGCCATGAGGATTCCTGCTCATTCCCAATAGCCTGTAATAAACCATGCCATTTATTTAGTTAGTGTAACAGATTGACAGATATTAGAAAATATTTTTAAAAAGAATATAAATGAACGAAACATACCAAAATCTTTTCATAATTTTACAGGAAAATTTCAAACACACTTTGCAGAATCTTGAAGGCAAAGGGTTTTCTGAAAGCATGAGATGATACTAAATTTGCTAGACTTAAGTTGTAATATGTTTTTATCTCCCTGTATAAATCTGCAATTTTTGTGGCTCTGATTTCACAGATATAAAAGCTCTAACTGACTTCAGTTGCTCATAATGAATTCCTTAAAAAAAAAAAAAAAATCAGCTTCCCTGTAGGTGTTGACCCAAAGTTAAAGGAAGTAATAACGACTCTCATTAATTCACTGGGCTGTGGATCCTTGCCTTTTGAGTGTGTAACCTTTAAACATAGTTAAAGTGCTTAGTAACAAAGGAAAAAAGATAAGGAAAGTTACTAAACGGCATCTGGTGTGTTCATGTCTGCTTCATTCTGTTCAACTGTGAAACAATGTTTTTCTTCTTTGCTGTGTTATAGGTAAAATGTGTAAGAGAATATATCGTTATAAATAATCCTTTAAATCAATCATGTTTCTGCCTAACCATCAAAGCATCTTTCTATTTGCAGACATCTAGGAGCAATAACTTTCTTTCTTGTAAATACTATAAACTTTCATCCTATGCAAGAAATTATCAGAATGGCTTCTAAGGACTTTTCTTGAACCTTCCATTTTTTTGTCTTTATTAAACTTTCTTTTTTCTCAAGCTCCTCATAATCTACATTGTGACTTCCTGTGTTTATGAAACTTCTCATGTTTATTTCAGTGCCAGTTTATATTCATTCTAATTTTAATTTTCCAGTTTTGATCTTGAAGGGAAAACAGTGTATAGGAACATGCTCTGAGATAAATAATTATTTCACTGATGTAGTTTTGTTCGATGTCAGTCAGCTAGTCTCAGTGAGCGCAGAATCAAACCCAACACGGACTAGGAACCCGATAACGGCAAAGTTATCGGTGTAACCCACTATACCCTATGACCATATCAGGAGGGAATATTTCTGGGAATATGTCCCGTTGCCAGGGGTAGGAGGAATTATGAGTCCATCAAAAGTCTGGACTAGATCCTAAGTGTAGAGGAGTAAAGGAGACAGAAATTTTAATGCTGCTTAGCCTAGAGTTTGCTTTGTGTGAAAATGCTTTTTTTTTGTTGTTTAAAGAACACTACTATGAACAGAAATGCTAACTCACTGTTGTACTTTCTTTCTATATAGATACCCTGCAGTCACAGCTTATCAATATGGGTGTTATTCCTACATTAGTGAAATTGTTGGGTATTCATTGCCAAAATGCAGCTCTGACAGAGATGTGTCTTGTTGCATTTGGCAATTTGGCAGAACTTGGTAAGTCCACAATATTAATCTCAAATTTACATCAAGTGCTCGTAAAGTTTAATCTTAAGACTAACAAAAGCCTTAACACTGATGCTTGTTCCATTCCTTTTGGTACACTCAAAATTTAAAGCAAGCAATTTCTGCTTATTGTCTCTAAAATCTATCGTCGTCTTTTTTTTTTTTTCCCCTTTCAGTAACTGACATTTATTTGGGTACTTAGTACAACCTTATGTTTTACGTTAACGTTCTTCAGTGCAACTAAGCATATTTTAAATCATCTAAACAGTATTTCCCAAGTGCTGCTACTTACTGTGAATTATTTATTAACAATATAAATAATGTATCCTGGTGTATTTCCACAAAGTTTTATTGGGATTAAATGTGGCTGATGGAAATCACTCCATGAAACCGAGACAGAGACATTTCATAAATCTGCCTATATAATATCCTTTTACATGTATACTTTTAACATGTTCCAGACTAAATATTGCATGTATAAACTGTGAATACTACTAAGCTGTAATTTTTAGGGAGTTTGGTTACAGCTCCATTTAAGTTGAAGCTTGTGGTCCTGTTTTGAATCAGTGTCTGCAAGTGGATTAGTTTTCACTGGAATTCCACCAAGTGTAAACCAACAGGGTGTTAGGGCCCATGTTTTATTATCGCTTGTGGTTTATACTGCTGTTCTTCTGCTGACCCTATTCAGTGAAATTTTAGTCTTATGAGGGTTTTTTTGCACTGAAGTAGAATAATACAGCAGTTTTGTCATCCTGTATTTCTAAGAAGATTCAGCAGTTCAGAATACAAAAAAAGATAATCTGTGAGTTTGTATTATTTGGTGGCCTGAAGTTACTCACAACTGTCCCAAGTTTACAGATTTCAAGACCAGAGAATATCATGTTATCCAGTGTAGTCTGATCGTACACATAATACCTTTGCTTATAGCAGACAAGTCTGCTTAACAACAACAGAAAGAGCCAACAAACCATCACTGAAGAAATTAATAGATCAGAGATCTTGGAGATGTCCACTATATCTTGTGTCTGCACAGCAGAAAACACAGAAAGTTGTATACTAGTGCTAAAATGCAACTAAAACCACAAGGATATTAAACATAACACATGATATCATCACTGAGAACTACATTTGCTTTTCCTCTTTGGAAAGGTCCCGCTTTGTCCGGTTGAATGATAAGTACCATGGGAAAGAAGCTTAACAGCAGCTGCTTCCCTTCCTGTTCCCATACACTGAAATGATGCTCGTTCTTTAAGATTGGCACAAAATTAATTTAGCTTGTAATACCTTAATCTCCCTTGAGCAATAGCTTAGTCAATCACATTGTAATGGTAATATTTTATTTTTGCCTTGTAACTTCAGGGAATTTTATTGTCAGGTTGTCATTTTTCATCACTTAAAAGACAACTGCATTCCACAGATCCCTTGAGAAGCATTATATGAAACTCTTATTCTGTGTCAAAACAGGGCAGAAGCCCAATAGAGCTATGATTCGGCTTCTGAAAATACTGGGAAGGTCAAAAATCCACTTAGAATATGCTATGCAGTTACGCGTATTGAGAGAAAACAATAATGGGATGTGCACAAAAGGGTCTAGGTTCATGCTTCTCCCAGTCCGTAGGGCCAATTCTACATTTAAATAACCTCTAACCATCCATTAGAGCAGCAGCAAAGGTGCTGGAAGTTTTTCCTAACTGCAGATGGCCCTCAGGAGGTGGCACCTGGAAAATGCAGAGCACCAGCTGTACCACCTGCATCCCCTGTAATACTGCCAGTGAGGAGGGATAAGATACAGGCAATTGGAGTAAGAGATGCTTTTGTTGAATCTGTATTTGAAGAACCGTTATCTGCTGGCTAATCTCCTGGTAGCGGGCTGGCCCATGTGTGAAGCTGCTTTATGCTATCCGTGCAGTATGAAACGGCCCTGCAACAGCCACGCACAGATTTCAAAGGAAATGTCACCATCGTGAAACCGTGTAAATATTAAAGCTTTCAGTACAACTCCATCTCCGTTATAGAAAATGCAGTGTATCTGTTGGTCTTCCTCTCAAGATGAGGGGAATCAAAGACTTTGTATCTATTTTTTTGTTACTTTACTGTTTCTATAGCTACCTTTACATTCTATTGAGCAGAAACAGCCCCACCGGCCTTGATCCTATATTTATATATTTTTAACAGCCTTAATCATAATCAATTCAGGTCAGTAAATTTGTCTTAAAGCGTTAGGCATTTTTCTTTTCATTTAGTGACAAGCACAAGTCTGTTGTTCTTGTCTGTGAAGAGCACTATTAGTCATCTTACTGAATAAAACTGGTAATAAGGAGAAAAAAAATAGTCCTACCTTTTGATGGGGTTTATTTACTCGATACTGAATTTTTCCTTTTGCTTCACAGAGTCAAGTAAAGAGCAGTTTGCCTACACAAACATTGCTGAAGAGCTTGTGAAACTGTTCAAGAAGCAAATAGAGCATGATAAAAAAGAGATGATTTTTGAAGTTTTGGCTCCCCTGGCAGAAAATGGTGAGAATTTGGGGGGTTTTCTTATGCCTTTTTTTATTCATTACCTTATATGTATTTTGGTATATCTGTGTCTTTTTCAGGGACTAATTGCAGAGTAACTGTCTGCCTCGTTCAGACACCGCCATGGTTGATCCTTGTGATGACAGTCTTATATGAAGTGAATAGGTCTTAACTGTCTGGGCGTATGACAGGAGCCAACGCACTGTTGATGCTCATTCCAACTCTGATTCACTCTGGGATTATGTTATATTTTATTTCCCTGTACCTGCAGTGGGAATATCAAAAGTTACTCTTTAGAGGGCTTTACAACATTTGTCTGCAAAACACTGGTTCAAGCGTTCATAGTCCGTTACGGCACTGGGACATCGGTCATTGCGTGATTTCCTGGGATCGCAGAACCACTGGCAGTTCCAATTCCTATGGGCCTATTTAGCAAGGGGCATGTTAATTGTAGAGCTCAGAGCTGGACACCCTCCCATGCTGTTCATGGAGTGATCTCATAAATCTGATTTGGGTGTGTGGTGGCGTATATTGTGGTAGCCCCAGGAGACGTGAGTTTCATTCATGGCTCAAGCCAGAGTGAGAAGCGATGTGTGCCAAATCACCTCTCTGGGATGTTCCTCCCAAATGAGTTCTGGGTGATCTGTATCATCTGCCATCTGCCCTTAAAGGAAATGAAGAAGTGAGTTAGCAGGTAGCGCTGGACTGACGAGGGAAGCCCTTCCGAGTATGGCAGGCATCACAGTATGTGATGGCTCTATAACCTTGTTTTCATCACCTCATCATTAAAGCTTGTTAGAATGTAATAAATTATTAGAGTTGTAAACTCTGAAGATTTAGGATTTACTCTCCTCCGTTGTACACACACGTTCTGCCTGTATCTGGTTTACCAAGTATAAATCAAGACAAACTTTTACTTCAATTTAAGAAGTTACTTTGTCTCTCAAGTGGTATGTAAAAACTGGATTCCTTTTTTTCAGTTAAAAAGTGCATATCTTGCCAAAATACCTGCATTTGTTGCATAACAACAAACAAGTTCCTCTGAGAGAGTTCCATCCCTGGAGACTGACACAGAATGGTTTCCAAACTTTTGAGAGTTTGACATATTTCAGTTCAAATGCTTAATTTTTCTTAGTCTGTGTTTTATAGTCAAAACAGAATTTGTTAAGTTCACTGCTGCTGAACACAGCTCAGGTGCTTGCCTCTTACGAGGTAGTGGGCTGAACTCTTCCACTGTGGATTCGAGGCATACTTAAATGAGTACACCATGCAGGTACTGTTTAGGTGCTTTTGATTGTAGATAATCAGCAGTAGGTCAGCAGGCACAAACATCTAAACGAAGCATTTGCAGAGTCTGGATTTTGGTAGCTGGGGGCTTTTTGAGGGTTTGTTTTGTTGTTAAGGACGCTGATGTAGGGATTTCAATTTCAAATCGCAGCGTACCTGCAACCTCGTGTTCTGTAACTAAGAGAACTCTTGTTTTTTAAAGTACCTCAGGGCAAAAGTACCTATTTAAAAAAATCCCAGCTGGATGTTCTGCATTCCCTAACAAAGTTCATGAGAAGGTCAGCTGCTCTTAAAGGAACAATGAATTTCACTCAGACAAAAAGCCTAGTGACAACAGGAAACAGTCACATCCTTCACCAGAGGCAGAACACTTCTCCTCACCCAACTGTCACTTGTAAACTATGTGAAAAAATTATTTCCAAAGCATTGGCCTATTAAAATACTTTAACTTGGGTTAAAGTCCTTATTGTTAAAACACCATTTCATGCAGAAAGCTAGGAGAAATGCATTTGCTTGCACATTTCTGCTTAGGTTTGTGACTGCTTTCTAAAATCAGCGTGCAGAAACTACCAGAATCACTTTCACGTAACAAAAAGATGTAGCACAGCATCAGACAACCTGCCATTCCCGCTTAACCGACAGGGCGTTTCGGCCTGTAAAGGAGATTCCCAGCTCTGAGTTCATAGGGAAAAATCTGTTGAAGACTGTTGTTAGTAAATATACTGCTCCCAAGTCTTATTTCACCACCTGAAAAACATGGTTTTTCTTCTATCACAACAAATTTCTCTCCCAGCCCTGCCTTTTGGATTTGGCCTTAGTGTACTCTTTCTGCCATTCGTTCAAAGGGCTGCAGGAATCTTGGCTCAGCTAAAAGAAATGGGTGATTACTTGCTCTGAGATTTCATCCAGAAGTTCTGTATTTTACACTTGCATGTCTCAGTGAAGTCAGTAGCTCTTCTGTACATGAAATAGAAGAAACCACATTTGTTCTGCATCACAGTTGAAAGTCCTCAGAAAGCCCAAACGCAGCACAGTCCGTATTAGTCTGCTGCATGATGACTGAGATGCCAGAAGGTTGCTGCAGAGAAACACCCTCATTTCTGAGAGGTGAAGAGCAGCTCCACACAACGTCAGCACAGAGTTGTGCTCTCAAGGCAGTCCAGAGCCGAGGGAGCGCCTGGTAGATGAAGGAGTTGGCCCTGAGAATTTAAAATTTAAGACTTGCAGTTTTAATCGACACGAGTTTTCCGTGAAGCCATTGACATCACTGCTTCTCACAGCCTGTCCGGCGCATATGTACAATAGATTTATTTAAAACCATGATTCTGACTCCTGTTATCCATGCTGTTCCTCAGATGTCATTAAACTGCAGCTGGTTGAAGCAGGCTTGGTGGAGTGCTTACTTGAGATCGTCCAGAAGACTGTGGACAGTGACAAAGAGGAGGATATCGCAGAGCTTAAAACAGCTTCTGATCTTATGGTTTTATTATTGCTTGGAGGTAAAGTACAGTGTGTCACTACCTTCTGTAAAGCAACAGCAGATACCTGTAATGCCATTTGGCTGCTGAATTCCACTATTTATTAATTTCCTAAATAACCTAGTGTACCTGCTACCTGCCAGTTAACATTTGATGGGTCAGATTTTGTCTCATCCCATTGCAGGACTGGATTAATTGTACTGAAGCCAGCAGAGCTTCACAGATATAAAGAGTTTTCTCTAACTTTGACTTGCTGTCTGTGCTTTTTACCCCAGATGAATCCATGCAGAAGTTATTTGAAGGAGGAAAAGGCAGTGTGTTCCAAAGAGTACTTTCATGGATTCCTTCCAATAGCCATCAGCTACAGCTTGCAGGAGCATTGGCTATAGCAAATTTTGCCAGAAACGGTAAGAATATGCCATAATAGCTTATGTTAATTTATCTGTGCCCTTCCATCATGCTGCCTGTACACCTACAAACAAAACCTGCGTGTCGCTGTAAAGCTGGCATTGAGCGATACCGCGACATCAGTATTTTCCTACTTTACTACCCTGAAAAGCATTAAGCCTACTTTAAAAGTACCGCTTCACCTTTGTAGAGAGGTATAGGGGATTTCTGCCTTCTTCAGAGTTTCTTCTGTCAGCCTTCTAAATTTGTCATGAGCCCTGCAAATCCCGTTGATGACGGTGCCTGAATTCTCAACAGTAAAATCAAGAAAGGAGCAAGGAAATGACCCTTCTGTGCTTAAAAAGGTCTTGTAAAAACCTTGGTAATAATCTTCCATTCACAAGTGACTTGTCTCATCTTGCACAGACGGAAACTGCATCCATATGGTGGATAATGGCATAGTTCAAAAGCTGATGGATCTGCTAGACAGACATGTGGAGGACGGAAATGTAACTGTGCAGCACGCCGCACTGAGTGCTCTCAGAAACCTGGCTATTCCCGGTAAGCCGCGCTGCGTTGCTCATTACCCGAAGGTGAGATTCCCACTGCAGCCCTGCAGGGAATGGGAGCAGGAAAACTGACTGACAGTCCTAGAGCCAGGCCAGGCCGCTGCTTTTCATGTAGGTCCACCATCGCTTTCATGTCTTTGGCACAGCAGTTGTGACCAGCAGTTTAAAATACATCCAGGCCTATTGACCATCCTTTGCCACTTGGATCCCACAGTATCAACCACCATTAAGGAAAGGGCAGCTGTGCCATAAGCAGGGAGCTGAGGAGGCCTTGACGTGATTCCTCAATCCTTTCTGTGCAAGGCACTGCATTTTTGTTTGTTTGATTAATTTGGGATCTCTCTCACAGCTGAGAGTCCCCACCAGAGAGCAGAGCCCACTTCGTCAAAGCACTGTAACTTCCTCAGGCTTTGACAATTCACAGATTAGAGCTGGAGGTAGACTGTTAGAATAGCCAGCCTGTTGCTATTAGTTACTGTTTGTAGGCAATAAGCTGAACGCTAATTGTGTCATTTTTAATAACTTAATTTGCATAAGTTTTGATTACCCAGCCACAAAAGGCAGAGCACATGCACATACAAACAAAGCATGTCTGGAATACTTGCGTATACTTTCTCACACCATGCCAGAAGTAAATTTTTCATCCATTTAAACCTTATTGTGTATTGACCAACAGTACCTTTCTGAAATTGGTCACGCATGTATAACTAAACCCATGCAGCTTTAGTGGTACACCATGTGCTTACCTTTCTCAGGCAAGTAATTCTATTAACTTCCACCAGTCAGCAAGCTTCCCTGTAGCCTGTGCTCAAGGATCTCTGCCAGAGACCTACGCAAGATTTAACATACATTCTAGAAAAATGAGCAAGGAATATCTGCCCTCAGGGATTGCTTGTTAAACACTACTTTGAGTAAGTACTTTTTTTCCCCAGTACAATATTGGACCAAGTTTGCACCTTGCGTACATTTCAGAGAGCTCCATGAAAGTGGAGGATTTCGACTAGTGGAGGGGCTGAAAGAGAGCTTAGGGGGGGTCAGTACAAGGACTACAGGCTCCAGGCACGTCAGGCCACAGGGGTTTTCGTATGAAGTACTGGGACCAGGCAGGAGGTTATTCTGCTGATTAGATGCTTTACATCCTTCACCTGTACAAAACAGAAGAGCGTTGTTGGAAATCAGAGAGGTTTCCTCATATTTCAGGATGCAAGTACTAGCCTGGCCTCCTCCTTCATACATTTTGTGGAATATGCCTTTCCTAGACCAAGGGGGATAGCCTGGCCTTCAGTTTACGTTTAGGCTGAACACTGGAAGTTAGATGTGCGTGCTAGAAAAAAGCATGTAATTTCACACGTGCATCTTAGCAACCACGACAGTTTTCCACAATGCAGTATTGCCAGCACACACGCGTGTTCCTCAGACTCTGTGTTCACAAGCTATTTTTCAAACTATGTCTGTAAATCTGCTTCAAGACTGTCTTGGAAATAAACTGCATCTTCCAGAAATGTTCTTGAGATCATTCCTGTTCTTTATTCATGCAGTTGTAAATAAGGCTAAGATGCTCTCAGCTGGTGTTGCGGAAGCTGTATTGAAATTTCTCAGATCGGAGATGCCCCCTGTTCAATTCAAGCTGCTGGGAACATTAAGAATGTTAATAGATGCACAAGGTAAAAATAAACTGTTCTCTATGTTAAGTGATTCTCTTTGGTTCAGTCTGTGATACGCTGCCAAGATTCTTAAAAGAGTGAAGCAAGGGGTTTTTAAAAATTTTATTCCTGAAGTCTTGGAATAAATCTAATACATATGCAAAGAGAGAGGAATGTGGGTTGATTTTTCTTTTTAGAACTCTTAAATTGACTACCAGGGGCCCTCAGAATAGGCGTCAAATGCTTATTTACTTTTGTACTTCAGAGCTCTCCTACACTGTCACATTACGAGTATGTATTGAGGCATGAGTGTTTTAAGCTACCACTCCTGTTCTCTTCCTGCATTCCCTGGCTGTATGTAGCTCCTCGGAATGGACTAATGCACTTGTTAATTGATAAACCACAGTTTCAAAATGAACAAACACCTTTCAGTTTAACAGCTTGTTCCAGGATGAGGATTGATAAAAACAGGAAGTCCACTAAAACCAGAAAGTAGTTAATGAGATAAATTAGCCAAATATTTATTTTGGACTCAGCCCTGCAGATTTTTTCAGATCATCTATTCTGGTTCTAGCAAAGCTATTAGATATGAAATAGAAATTCATTGAAGAAACTTATGTGATTTATAGTTAAAAACCCTAATCCATCTGACCACCGCACTCCCTTTCCTGCAGCAGTCCCTTCTGGTTTTAAATTTTTGAGCTAGCTCACCTGGAGGTGACATCACCTGTATTTTTCCTACTGTTAATCAATGCACAAGCCTCATTAACTGGACTGGTAAGTTGTTTTCAAAAACTGGGTTATGAATGATTTTCTGTATTTTGTTTCCATTTTGTCTGGCTTTAGTTGCTTCCATGCAACCCAGACTCCCCAGAGTTAGTGCAACCTAGTGAAGTTCTACTTAACAAACTCCTCCTAGTTAGTAACTTTCAGCTTATTTTCCTAGCACTTGCTTACAAAAGTGACACCTTCTTTGTTGTGTTGTTGGCTCCGGCACCGTGTAGCAGAAGCAGCTGAACAGCTGGGCAAAAATGTAAAATTGGTGGAACGATTGGTGGAGTGGTGTGAAGCCAAGGACCACGCAGGTGTGATGGGAGAGTCCAACAGACTACTTTCTGCACTTATACGACACAGCAAATCAAAAGTAAGTTGTTGGTGGGAAAAGACAGCTTGTAAGAGTTACCTCTGCCCTTGGTATCGGCGGCCGAGGCCTCCGACACGTGATCCTTCTAGAAAGCCAGGTTGGTTAACTCGTGTGCTACATCTCCTCTGCCTCTAGAACCTGCCTGTCAGGCACACACAACAGCTTTAGATGCTCACTGGAACCACATAATTAAAAAGAAAAATTGAAACAAAGCAAAGCCAATTTCAGAGTGTCAGAGCAGCAGAAGGAACCCTGTTAGGATTCACGTGGCTAAGTCTTGACTCTTTTTTCCGTATTGTACCCTGTAGAAGTTCAGCATGCTGTATTTCCTATGCTTTAATGATCCTATGGATGAAGAATCATTGCCCTCAGCTGTTATGATCTTGCTATATATTTATAGAAAATGGAGATGCAGAAACAGTCTGTCCCCCTACTTTTCATATAGCACATCTCAGAGTTTAAGATTCTAATGTATCATTAGAAATGACTATTTATTCCAGATTCTACAGACGTTGCTCATACATGGCAAAAGTATGCCATTAAGAGAAACTGCGGGACGGGCGAGTTCTGTCCCATCACCGTGCACCAACCAGATACCTTCACATAAGCAGTCCACAGCCCTTGCTCAGGAGAGAATTAGGCAGAACAGGGCCTTGGAAGGGACAGAAAGCAGCATCTCCTCTGGAAACAAGCTGTTTCTGGCTCAGAGCTCATTTAGCGCGCTCACTGCTACAAACACAGGCTGCATGGCTGCGCTTAAACAGCAAGGGTGATTTGGTCATCGCAGACTTGTGACCTCGTCATTCACGCTCGGCGTTTACCGAGTGAAAAACACATTGTGGGCCTGACCTCTACTGAGCCTCTCCAAAAACAAATCAGCAGGACTTCCAGAGATTTAAATCTTTGCTGATTTCTAATACTACTGTCTCTAATGACCATTCGCCCTTTTATTTTCAGCCGCTAAATCTGATCAGGTTTCATTTTTTCCAAGTTCTCATTTTTGTACACTCTCCCCTCACAGTCCACAAAATGGCATACACACCAATACTCGCTGGAGGAAAACAGAATTCAGTCCTAAACACAGAGAAACTTGTGATGGCATCACATAGGGATTAAAATACAGAAGTTCACAGAATTACCCCAGATGAACATTTGTGTGGTGTAGGTACTCACAGGGGAAACCTGACTGGAAGAGAGAAACAGAGTTGAGAGGGTGGGTTTTCTTCATGCTTTTACTGCCCTCTAGGTTTGAACAGGAGTACAACTGTGTGATTCCTGACAGCACTTTAAATTTGAATCCGGTTTTTGATTTCAAAGGATTTGGGGTAATATTTACAAAAGTGACAGTGGTTCAGAGAACTTACATCTCATTCTAAAAAC
Organism: Eurypyga helias; assembly: GCF_000690775.1. Taxonomy (NCBI): domain Eukaryota; kingdom Metazoa; phylum Chordata; class Aves; order Eurypygiformes; family Eurypygidae; genus Eurypyga; species Eurypyga helias. Next base: position 26,184 of record NW_010256463.1, read on the forward strand.
AGAGGAGGTACTCGTGAGTTAAGGCACACTAGCACCAGACCTGACTGCTGTCATCTCTCCTATCTGGTACTGCCTTTTAGGGGGCATGTTCACCTACAAAATAAAAAATTTTCATGTCAGAGGTGCTGACTGATTGGTTCACAAGGCTTATGTAGCCCAAATTCCACATCAGTTCAAATAGAAATCAGCAGTTCCCAGCTTATTCCATGAAGTCTCAAAACTACCTTGGAGTTGCACCAGAAGAATCACAAATAATGATTAACGCATTACGCAGGTAAAGAAAAATATAAAACTACTTATGTGCCTGCATACCTTATGGCATTCAGAAAAAACACCGATGAAATTCTGTCATGAGGTTATGACTTGTGCCACTAGCACCGTCAGGATGATTATCTAAAAATATTTCCCTTTGCAAGGATATATTGTGTTCGTTCCTTGCATAAAGGATATCACTGCACAGCCCGTGCAAGCACTGGAACATAAATCCTTCTAAACATATCTATCAGCTAATGAGTTAGAAAGGGTTATATGCTTCAAATGGAAATTCAACATGTTGATTAAAAACGTAAATCGAATTCTCACTTCAAGAAGTAACTATTTCAAAACTTTGTGCACCCACAGAACAAATAATGATGAAAACCAAACCCCATTTCCTCAAACAGTTACCTTTCATGCCAAGTTGCCTGATTTTCAAGCAAACATTTTGCAAGTATTTTTGGGACATATAATGGTGAAAACATTAGTTGCATCTCACTTTTTGAATGATAATTAACAAGTAATCAAAGACCTGCAGATACCACAAGTCTTTGTTATATATCTAAATCAGACCAGATTTTGGACTTGAAAACAGAATCCCAGCTATGTATTTTTAAACTACTTCAAAGCTATTTTAAAACTGCCTCAAAGCCATTCAGCCCAGTCAGCACTTTAAGCACACCGTTTCTGTTACACACGGTGTAACGTTTGTGATCTTGCCTCTCTGAGCATTTGGAAGAAAATTCTGAAAATTCAGAGAGAGAGATGAAGGATTTGATAACCTTATTAAAACTGTATTCTTGTGTCTCCTTATCCCACATATATGGTTTGTTGGGTGCTTTCGGTCCGCTGCTCTCAACATCCCAATGTACAGAAGGGAAAAACTAGTCACCTCTGAACACCAGCGGAGTTCGGACACAGCAGTGGGTGCACTGTTGGGGGATGGGTGGCACACCACGAGGACTTGAGTTGCACAGTATAACCTGGAAAAGCGTTTGTTACGTGTGTCTTAACTGTGTGGTTGACTGGCTTGTGCAGGAGTCTGAGCAGATAATTTAGAGGCCCACACGTATGTACGCTTATGCGTAAAAGTACTATATGTGCGTAAAGCCAAGTATCCTTACCCAAAGATAGCGGCATCCACGAGACTCGTTATTTAACACCATGTATTTGTTATTTGATACAGTGTGTGAAATGCAGAATTTTTTCATTTCTATGTAATTTATTTTAGGATGTAATTAGGACCATTGTACAGAGTGGTGGCATCAAGCATTTAGTAACCATGGCAACCAGTGAACACGTAATAATGCAAAACGAAGCCCTCGTTGCGCTGGCGTTAATAGCGGCTTTAGAGTTAGGTGAGTATCCCAGCGGTTAACCCTACCCGTTTCCTTTCCGCTCCCAAGAGAAGTCACAGAGGGAGAGTTGCGCCAGTTTCTTCCGCCACGTAGAAAAGCCTCTGTGGACATACATGACAGTTCATGCAGGCAGAGGCAGGCAACAAGGTTATGGAAGACTGGAGTGCGCGGGTAGTAACGTGTCGGCTCCATCATTCTGGTAGCTGACCATGTGATCCAGAAGGGCTCTTGAACACGACTTTCAGATTTTTGGTAAAACCCAAAAGGGCTCAGAAAATCCTACTTTAGAGCGGAGACGGTGACCTGACTGCATTCCTACACTGGAATGGATAATCCTTTCTTGAGAGGGCTTACCAAAAAGCTTTCACTTACCTAATTAGCGAGAGCTAGAGAATGCACACAGAGGTGGGTGCTGCCCCCAGAAGTCTGTTAAGATCCACAGAAGTAACTGCATGCGAGTTGCCGTACGAAGGCAGAGATGGTTACATGTCTTGACCTGTCTTTGTAGTATCTCACCTTACCAACCAAAAAGGTAAACGCCCAACAGAGGTTTCAGTTATCCTGTTTGCTTGCTTATTAACTAGGGGAGCTAACTCAGCAAGCAACGTTACCTATTTTTCTCTTGATTTCCTCTCTTGCCAACGTGTGCTAGAGAAATGCTATGTTCTCCCTCCAAATTGCTGCCGGTGCATCAGGGAATTGTTTTAATTAAAAAGAAAAGCTTTCCTATTGACATGAATCATCTGTAACCCTTCTTTGTCTTGTCTTCAGACATTTAAAGGTTACAAGCTTCGTTGCAGTGTAGAATGTTTCTTAGAAAACTACAGAGGAAATAACTCACGCTCTGATCTTGAGAAGTTTTTCACAGCCTTTACAGTGGACACTGAGTTCCCCCTACTATAGAATCAAGGATTACACCATCTGTATTTACGGAGACAAAATGTCCAAAAGCCAGTTCAGGCAATGGAAGGCTTGGCTGAAATGCTGCAGGTGCCGGCCTGAATCACTAGAAACCCTGGTGGCTTTTCCATCAGCTCACTGCATCTACTGGATTTCTGTCATTAAACTCTGCGACTGCCCTCTCAAGCAGTTAGGCTGTTTTACATTTTTATAGAAAGAGCTTTGATTCCCATCATTATTTACGTGCTTCGGTTTTATGCCAATGACTTAGGTATCACAGCACCACTTTCAGTCAGCAGTGTTTCAGTAAATGGCTCATACACAGAAGCATCAAAGCAAGTGGCACTTCCAGACTTACAAATTTTCACTTGTATTTCAGTCACTGCTGAAAAGGATCTTGAGAACGCTCAGCTTGTTCAGATTCTACACAGACTGCTCTCAGATGACAGGAGTGCTCCAGAAATAAAATACAACTCCATGGTGCTGATCTGTGCCCTTATAGGATCTGGTGAGTATTCAGGTGGGGCTGCTTTCCCAAGAGGTTTATGTATTTAAACTTAGTTTGCTCTTTTAGCCTGAACACGCCGTGTGTGCAAACACACCCTGAGATTGGTTCTCTGTTCACAGTGAATGTGCACGAGAGGGTTCCGTTTACTATGACACTTTACGTAGAGCATTTATTTACAGTGTCAAGAAAGAGGCTGTGACCTCGGTTTTGGGTATTAACTGCAAATTTGGACCCTGCAGGGCCGCTAACTCAGGCTGCAGGTGACAGGAGAAGCGAAAGGCATTTAAAACTACAGTATCAGGCTCTCTTTGCAAACGTGCAGATAACAAGAACTTTCACCCTTAGCTGCGAGCTCCCTGTAATTGATGTGTGATGGATTTTTTTATTGGTCAGCTTAGTCAAGTAAGATTCAGTGGGATTTTTCAGAGGGGCACCTCACCTGTAGTATTAAATTCCTACAAGAATGATAGGAAACAAAGATACAGGTAGGATTTGCAAGGACACATTTGCATACAAACGACTTCTTAGTACGGTACGTAGGCTACAATCCTGCTTTAGGAGGGATCCTCACACTTACCTCGCTAGGAACAGGCCTTCCCTCGGCAGCCCTCACACGCTCAGCCCACCTGGCACAACCTTCGTGCTTGCTTGGAAAGACGAGGAGGACATGCTCTGACACACAGCAGGGCTGGACCCTAAAATCTGATCTCTCCGAGCTATCTCTCTGTTGAAGGTCAGGTGTGCTGAGGATGGCGTAGCAGGCTGCGGTTTGGTAGCGCAACTTCCCACCTGTGTGCGGGCAAACAAAAAACACCCAAACAAACAACAAAAAAAGCACGATGTATCATGGGGAAATTGGATTTCCAGCGGAGGTTTCAAGAAGTGGCTACGGTTCGTTCAGTTCTTCTAGTAGTATTTCTCTGTGGAAGTAGAGCAGATTTCATTCCGTAAGGGTTTCCAGAAGTTCCAGGCAACTAAGCTGACACCTGGATCAAGTACAGCAAGGTGGAAACTCAGAGCCTGTCTGCACACAACTTGCCCAGTGTGAAGCATCTGAGGGTTCCCCAGAGAAGAGTTTACAGCAATTCAGAAGAATCGATTAGAAGTTCTCACAGCTATGTGTGTGCTGTCTCTGTAAACAAAGCTGCTTTTTCTTCCTTAAAGATGGGTTCACCATGCTCACTGCAGTTGTAACTCTGGTGGCCTGTACATCCATGTAAGTGAATGCTCTATTTCTGACATCTTAAAGGAACAAATACTTGGATTTAGGGCAGTTTATACATCTCGGTATATAAATATTGTGCTCAAAATTTACTGGGAGCTGAGGCTCGTTAGCAAGCAATAACTTCAGTGAGAAGACACATAATTTAGTTGTTACTCACATCCTTCTTCAGCCATTCTGTGCTTGGGATTATCCATCCCTTCTAGAGCAGAAGCCTTCCTGCAGGGGCTCCCCCTCAGCCTCACTGTGATGACCTTGTGTGTATTCTAAAGTAACTGACCCCAGAACAGTTCCATGAAGACTGGAAGTGGTTGCAGGGGTTTCATTATTGGTAGGTTTAATTCTTCAGTGACTGCTGTTGGTACTGTCCTTTGTTACAGGGTGTCTGGCATCACACCTGACTTGATATTGCCAGCAGCTGCGTGTTACATCCTTATATCCTTTTGCCATCTGGAAGTTGCACTTGCAGCTGAGGGAATGGATGGAAAGAGGGAATAATTAGAGGACAGTGGATAATGGAAAGATGTAACCAAGACTCAGCGAAAGCAAGAGTGTTCGTAGCTGCACAGTCACTTCTGGGAGTGAGGGTCTCCAGGCTCACGGGAATCTAGATGTTAAGCAGAAGTACTCAGCCACTGCAAAGCACAGTAAATTCAGCCCAGTAACACGTGCTTAAACACAATGGTGTCGCAGGAGGCAGCGAGCAGAAGTGCTTACGCAGCACAACCACCCAACAGCTTCACCGACACCGCTGCTCTGGGTATACAGGTCCCCAGGTGCCCAGCAGCGTGAGAGTGCCCAGCTCGTACACGGCAGGGTCTCAGCTGCACGAGAACTGAAAACGTGTGGACAACAAAGTAGGTAGGAAGGGAAACAAATGTCAAAGTTTGCTATAAAAAAAAAAAAAAAGGTAAATGTGCATAGCACAGAGCACTGGTAATCTGAAACAGATGGTTGGGATTTCTCCTGGGAGGCTCAGGGATGCTCAGGGATTAGAACCCCAGCAGCAAAACCGTACGTAGGTGTTGGCTGCTGAGTAGGAGCGCACTAGAGTGCCCTGAACAGGGCATGAAACAAACCCAGCGGCTTTGGATCTCAGCTGCGAGATGCCGAGAGTACAGGGCTTGGAGAAACTCACTAAATTGCTCAATTTTATGGGTTTTTCACAATCTTTCCGTATTAATGCAAAGCACAGTGCAACCCAGGATCGGAGTAGTAAAAAGGTGTCACAGTTTCGAGCACAACGTGAAGTGCTGTGCACGTAGGGCCGGCGCCACGTGTCGTGTTGACTTCAGAGCTGGGCTGCGGGTGGGTCAGTGAGCAGTGGCCAAGCGGTGATGCGTCCGTCTCACCCGCCTGACACCCCCACGCAAACCGCCTGAGCTGACCTGGCACAGACGAACGAGGTAGCGAACCTGTTGGGGCAAGCTCACTTGCCGAGGCGAGCTTAAAGAATAAACCAGAAAAGTAATTTCACTAAAATTACTTCTAAGCATCTGTTTGGGAAGGCAAGCCAGGAGGGTTTTCTTAACTGCCTGCAGCAGCTTCATCCTTCATCTCTACCTGAAATCTGTGGAGACTGAGCATGCCCCAGGCCCTGGGGACTCTCTCGCCATTCTCAAAAGCCATTCAAAATGTGAATAAAATGATGACGTGCACACATACACACAGGGTGTGCCCGGGGCTCAGCCGGAAAGTTTCTCACACTCGCCAATCTTTTCTGTTCTTTTGCCCATCTCATACAAGCGCTGTCTCTTCTACTGTTTCTTTTTCCAGAACCTCTTCAAAAGGAAGTGCAGAGCATGGCGTTCCTAGAAGTTGTATCAAAACTCCGCAGCCACGAGAACAAAACTGTTGCTCAGCAGGCCTCGCTAACAGAGCAGAGACTCGCGGTGGAAAGCTGAGGAAGGTCTTGTTTCCCATGCATCCCATCACAGGTTTCACCTTTGTCCTCTGTCCTGCTGCCGCTCCTGCTCTGTTTTCCATTGTATCACTCGTGCATGCGTGTAGCGTTCCTCACACAAATCCATGAACTGCCGTAGGTACCCGTCCAAAAAGGTTTCTACAAATTTGTAGGTGGTGTTCACACGAACCTGTCTCCACCCGTAACTTGTTCTACTTGTATTCTTGTTGCTTGGGCCACATAGTAGAATGTGCATGTTGTAGTCCTATGATGACGTAGAAGTGGTACTACACAATGACTCTTTCCTCATGCCCCCCTAACTGCATAACGGTGTACTACTAAATTAGGGACAACACAAGATGCAGCAAGTCCAGAGTAGCGTGCTGACGATAGCGTTAAGAAGTAAATCTAGCTCCATTTTTGGTGCTTTGGAGATTCGGGTTTCAATGCAATGTACTGCTCCTTCACTGGTCTTGCCTATTAATGTCAAACTCGTGGTACCTAGAGGAAACAAATAAAAATTTCAGTGCTCTCACTTTATCCTGTGGTTCGTCCTGTTTTGCGATCACACGGAGAAGCCGTGGCTGCACCACCACGCGCTGGTGAGGAGCCCTTTTCGTGGCTGGCTCTGGCCCTGATGCAATCACTCCCTTCAGCTGAGCCAGTACAGAGGAAACTGTTCCAACCACCTTCACTGCGTGGACAGCGGCACTGTGCGGTGTAACAGTGGCGCATCCTAACAGGAATGCTCTGTACAGTCCTTACCCTGCAAAGCCGTGTGGGGAAAAGTACTCTTGGGCTCGCTTGGGGTTTTTTTGCAGATGGGTTTTTAAAGGCATGTGTTGTGGCAGCTTTTCAACAGAACCCACTGAGCAAGAAACACGGCATGCAAGAGTCATCCTTTTCCTCTGTTCCTAGGTAAAGGAATTGGGAAATTGCCAGTTTAAGCATCTTATCTCACAGCTGCTCTTTTGTAGGGTTGCAGCACGCCAGCGAGCAAGCCAGCAGACAGCTCTTCGGCAGAACAGGGAGCAGTTGGGATAGCAGCTTCCACACGTTGTTTTTCCCTGCGCGATACGATAGTCTAGCTTGATCAAGTCCACCATGCACAAAGATCCTAGGATTAATACATTTTAAAGTGAATTCAGCACTTCCAGCGCCGAAGTGCAGCCTCAAAAGTTTCAGGTTCCCTTTTTATCAGCAGGGGTGGCAGACGCAGAGGCCAAGCACCCACATGTTCCCACGCCACATGACTGCGGAAACACTGCTGCTGACCTTGCCACATTCGCTTCCCGGCTCCACGAAGCCGCTGGCTACCCCACGGACACTGCGATGGGAAGATGCCAGGCGTGACGGAAAAGGGATCAGGTACACAGGCTGGGTATGGAGAGAAGCTTGTCTCAAACAGTCAGTTTGACCTCCCAGACCAACAAAACGCAGCAGGTGCTACAGAAGTATTCACACAGCAGAGATTCCACATCCATTTAATCCAGTGCCACAAACACAGGAAAAGCCTCTTGTACTGAACTGTACAACAGCCTCATTAAAAAAAAATTGAAAATGGTTGCTACTAATACTGCAGTAAAGGGACTGACAGTGTCAAGCTGCAGACACAGACCAGGACCTCACGACACCAGGCTCTGAAGAACACGGAACCCCTGCAGTGCTGAGCCTAACCAGCGTGTTTGCACTCACACAGTGGTTGTGACCCCCCAGCGTTCTTAAGGTGGTTCACAGTGGCCCAACACCAGCCTAAGTTTTCTCAGGCACGGAAGCAGTTTCCATTGATTTAAACAGATCCTAGAATACACTTGAAAGTCCAGTTATCAATGACTTAGCTGGTTCCAGAAAGAGACTGTTCTTTTGACATCGGCATAAAGTGGGAGTGCTCACATGAGCTGTTTGCAACCAACCAAGTTGTGATACGGACAGCATTCCCTTTTACCTGGCTGTCTAACCGGACCTCAGGTTAAGCATTAGCCGTATCCTGATCACTAAATATTTCTTAGGGATACCACTTTCACAGCAAGCAGAAAGGCCAGTGCCGATATCCTCCTCTTTTCAGATGGATTCCCTGGATGGAATATCAAGTGACTTGCATTTCTAGATGGCATCTGTGCTAAGCCTATACACAAAGGAATTGCGTAAGGGCAAAGATGGCCATATGTCGCAGAAGGCCGTGACTGAAGAGGCTGTATCTATCCACACAAGTGCTGTGCTGTTTGAGGCGTGCTGCGGCCTGCAGGTCATGTCTGTCTGCTGGTAAATCATTGCTCCTCTGAGCTTCCTGTAGCAAGAGAAACGGGATCTAAGGGCACGACTGTCATGTGCATGTCACAACTTACTTGACTGAAGTCAACTGAATTGGAATTGCTGACAGTAGCTCTGATCAGATGTGCAGCAGATGGATTACACCCAAGCAAAGCTTGCAATCTGCCCCTCAGACTGTTTGTATGACTGACTGTATCACTCTTACCTGCGCAGTGAAATAAGCCAGCTCTCTCTACTTCTGTTTAAAGGACATGCTGTACTTAAAAAAGTGAAATTCCCACCTCCCTTTACAAGAGTTTCACTACATCATGACAAATTCCCTTTGTGCTGCTCCCTGCAAAGCAGCAACTTGTGAGCACTTCAGGGTCGCTACAGTGATTATGGGGAGAGCTCCAGCAGTCGTAGGAACCAGCAGCCGCAGCAGTCCGAGGAACACCAACGACCTGTCAGAAAGAAGCAGAGCATGCTCGTTAGCCAGAGACTTCAACAAGAGCTGACAGCAGATACGGGATCTCCTCGTGTGGGGGTGTGCTCTTCACCTATTAGCTCATTTAAGGGCAACCATTGGTGGTCAGATAATGTGGATTGTGACTTAATTAGTCACAAAATTAATAAATCCCTCAACTGCACATGAGGGATTTATTTCTCCTGCTGGTTTGTGGGAGGGCAGGCAGGGGGTCTTCTGTTGAAGGTATTTTGCATGAACATATCTTTGTACCATTGAAGATCCAGTCCAACCCCCCTGCCAGAGCAGGATGATCTCTAGAGGTCCCTTCCAACCCCTTCCACTCTGTGAATCTGTGAAGTTAAGTGCTATATCAAGAGTACACATTCACAACATCATATTTCACGCAATTTTATTTATAAAATTGTAATTATCTAACAAATTGCATATAAAATGATTTACTTCAAGTAAATACAGAATACTGCACAACTATTAAAACTACCTTATTGTCCATCGTAAGTGTATTAAAACATTCCTAAAAAATGCCTCTAAAAAAAAAAAACCAAAAAACTCAAACAAAAACCCAAGAACACAAGTAGCATGATCAAGACCACTTTCAATAGCTTAAAATTAATTACCAGGAAGTTGCATTAACTTCCCAAGTAGACTCCAGTTACATCCACTGAGATCAGCATGTGATACAATGCCACAGTCTAATGCTAAAGATGACAAGTAATACATCACGCACCTGATCTACGCTTTTCTCCTGGACTGAAGGTTGCCAGTCCAAAATCAGAAAACTAAAGCTCAAGTCAAACTACTGGGCATGCAGTTCTGTTACAGCAATACTTTCAATCGGTAAGTGTAGTTGGTTTTACAATCAATTTTACAACTGATAAAAAAAAAGGGACACGAGAATACATTCGTATAAAAGGGAATGATACACGAAGGGTAAATATCGACACCCCAGAATGAACCAGAGAGATTCAGCTGGAACTAAAGTGGAACACGTGTATCAGAGACAGGTGGGAGTCACAAAACCCAAACCCCAGTCTCCCCAGAGCACAAGGTAGCGTCGGGTCTGTCTCTGCTGCGTACCCAGCGTGAACACGAACACACGAATGGGTGGAGCTTTTTATTGACATGGTCATATCGCCGAAAGGCAGGCGACAGCTAGCGGTGCTGCCTGGTGCATGCTGGGAGTCACAGCGCTCGTCTTTATACGGCATGGTAAGGGAGACAGGTCATTTGCTTTTCTTCGGGTGAGAAAACGCTAAGGGATCCAATGGGGTAGTTTTGTTTTGTTCGCTTTAGTTTCATGACTAATTACAGGTATCTGAAAAAGCTTCCGAGAGAAACCAAAAAAGGGAGGGAGGACCTGGACCCTTCTGCAGTGCTTGACACTCGTTGAGATCTGATCTCCCTCCGAGGTATTTGCAGACCTGCCCTTCCACTACACCCAAACACCCAAAAGGCACACGCAGCAAGAAGGGAAACGGTGTCAAAAATTCACACGGGAGTTTCTCTTGTATCCAACGCTGTTAACCAGACCCGCTTTTAGCAAGGGCATCCCTAAGGTAGTGAAAACACAGACTAACGCCGGGACGGTTCTTATAGCACCATGTTTAGTCCTGCCGCCAGCGATGGCAACCTCCCGTCCCTGGTAGGGGCTGCTGTCTCCCACCCTCTGTGCGAGGGCCTGACGC
>NW_010256464.1:0-1831 GCF_000690775.1 Eurypyga helias
TGGAGCCCGGCCTGGGAGGAAGCGGGGGGAGGCTGTGCCCTGCTCCATGGCGAGGCCGGAGGAGAGGAGGCTCCCGAGGGGGGAACTCGTGTTTCCGTGGCTGCACGCCGGGTAGGGACAGTTAAACCAAACCAACCAACCCCTCCACCTACCCCCAAAAAACCAAAACAGGAAAAAAAAAAACAAAAAAGGGAAAACAAAAACTAATCGATTGGAGCAACAACTTGAAGTTCTTGCTAGTCAGAAGATTCATCGTTATGGACCATTCTAAGTACACTGACAGTTTAAAGAATTTTCTTATGCTACGATCTAAAGCACAGAAAAAATGCTTTTCATTTTTTGTATTATGTTACACGCACAGTAAGTCTGTAGTAATTACAGAAGTAATCTTTAAGTCTCTTTTGTCTCCTTTCATGATATTTGAAAGTCTTGTCAAGTATATTCCAATATCCTATTGCAGCATTCTGCTGGGTTCAGTCAGGAAAGAGTTAACTCCTTTACCCTGGCTGCTAGGAAGCTGTTCCTGGGTGCAGAGAGCAGCACTGATCAGGTCTCAGCTGGCGCTGGGCAATGCCTGCACTGAATTCAAGGTCTTTCTCCGCTTCTGACCCTGCAGCTGCGTTCCCAGCTCTGCTGTCTCGCTACAGGCAGTGCTGGGGACACACAGTTCAGGCACCTGACCCCAACTGACCAAGGGAGTATTTCATGCCATAGTACGTCATGCTGGGGGCAGAGGCGAGGAGGGGGTCCAGTCGCCATTACTCTCTCCCTTACTCTCTCGTTCACTCCCGTACGCCTGCTAATCCTCACCCTGACTCCTGCGTTAGCTGCTTTGGTAACTCCTGTGCTGGCTCGTTCGTGAGGGAGTTGGTGGGTTTGTTTAGTTTTCCTGGGCTGCTATCGCTGAGAGGGTTCGCTCGGAATCTGCTGTGATCGCTCTCAGTCCTGACCCTTGGTCTGCAATCGCTCGTGGTCTGCGATCACTCCTGGGCTGTGATCGCTCTCGGGCTGTGGCTCTCCGGCTCTCTGGGTGTGACTCTCACTTCTAGGGACCTGGTTGTGCATCAGGTGGTGACTAACTCTATCATATTGTATCATATGTTTTATTTTCTGTTATTTTAATTACTTATTATTACTAGTATTTGTATATATTTGTTTAGATTCAATTAGTAAATAGTTCTTATCTCAATTTTACGAGCTTCCTTGCCTTCTTCCTCCGATTCTCCCCCTCTGCTGGAGGAGGGGAGGGGAGATTTGTGAGCGTAACTTCATGGTATTTTGCCAGCTGGAGATAAACCATGAGAAGCATATAGCACATGAGGGCAAAATATTATCTTGCTGCTTCCCATCCCCTTTTTGATGTACTCAGTAAGTTCATTTCACTGTTTTAAGTGTGGCTTGTGCAACAGCACAAAATCAGATCTTCCAAAAGCACTCAGCCCATGCTAATTCCATCATCTCTTTCCTCAGGTGACTCCTTAGGTTCAGGGGCAATCACCATCTGAGCTTAGAGAAGTGAATTTCATCTTTTGTGCTGCCTGATCTGGAAGTGCAGCGTGCTTCCCTACCACCTTCTTCCACCACGGAGGATTTGCTCTTGTGAAGTAACTGAGGTACATCTACAGACTCAGCTCTTTGGTCTTTACTTCCTCCCTTATATCAGTGAAGAATATTGAATAAGCTGGGTTAAATTCAGCTCTTGGATAGGCATCTCCAACTGCGTTTATAGGTTTCCAAGCACCCAAAAGCTCTGAAAATGGGCCTGTTCCTCTTCAGATGTTGAAACACGAATGTGTCTAACTTTAGAGAATAGATTTAAAATGTTAAGATT
>NW_010256465.1:0-10616 GCF_000690775.1 Eurypyga helias
CAAAGGTCTTCTTTAACTGTGAAGCGGAAACCACAGCTAGTCAACCTGCATATTTGATAAAAGATGGAATTAGTAGACATATTACTATATGCAATATATAAGGGATAAAGGACTACAAATCTTTTGTATCAGAAATGCCTATATCACAAATATACAGGAATTTTAAAATAAAACAATTAGCAGATCGATCTGTGTCATCTAGTCCTAATGTACTCAATTTCCCAAAATCTGACAATGGCTTTTGTCCCTAAAAGCTTTTAAAGAAAAAAATAAGGTAAAAAGAATGTCCTGTAAGAGATTAATATCTTTGTACATGATAGGAAATAGAGTGTATGAACAAAAGTGAAGTTTTCACTTTGGAGGGAATTTCCCATGGTAGGTATCTGGAAACCATGCTGCTCAATATGTTTGTAAATTTCCTAGGAAACAATGAATAATAAGACTACTGATTTTGCTGGCAATGTTTAATTATTCAAGATACATGACCACAGAGACCTTTAAAAGAAACCCAGTATATTGATACAGTCCATAATGAAAATTAAATTCTATGTCAATAAATGCAACTAAGCTAAGGGAGGAAAATGTCTTAACTACACATATAAAATATTGGCTGCTAAATTAATTATTATCACTTTAGGAAAGAGACAAATTAATTTATTGGTTGTTTAAATTAAAGTAAATAGTGAAAAATGTGAAAGCCTTTCTTCACACTTGACATAATTTAGTTGTGAAATTTGCCATAGACTATATATAGGCCAAAAATATAATGGAGTTAAGGCAGGACCAGAAGTCACAAAGGACAGTTTTATTAGTGGACATCAAGAACAATAAGTCTTAATGTAATCTATATCTGAATAAGACCTGAGGATTCTTTTTTCCAAATGTAATGGCAGTAGAATGATGATTCTTCACTTACTATTATGCTGGTTTTCCTAAGTATATGTTAATAACCTTTGCATTTTGTCCATTTTTCACTACAGGAGTAATAATACATTTTAAGTTTTCACTGTTTGTATGAGTTGCTTTCACAAAACTGTAATAAGGTTTTACAAGCCTTGCCAAGGGAATTTAAAATCCCTCATGAAATTCTTCCTTAATATTATAATTCTTATTGACTTGAATTAGCCTCCCACTGGTTTGTCATGCAGTCTCTTAAGGGTTATCTAATCTAATAATTTTTCAGAATTTTAGAATTATTTATACGAATAGAGCCATTACTTTGCAGAAGAAGTTACTAAAATTATTCTTGGTGGTAAATATATGTTCATCTTTCATATCATTTAGTCACTAGAGAGTATCAATGAAAAAGTTTCCATTTTTAGGACATGTCTTGTAAGTATATCAAATTAAGTTATTGTGCTCTGCAATTTTTTAATGTATTTATTTATTTTGAAACTTTGGGGCTTTATCACATAATACACTCACATTTTACTTTACTGTATTCTTCTGCAGAACACTGAGTCTTCTCATGATTGACAAATCCCAGAACAAATTATGAATTCTCATCTAAAATTTTCTTTGCTGCTTAAATGGAAAGTGAGAACTCTGGGAAAAACAGGGCTTGCTTACCTAAAAACTTTAAAATGTTAAAGCTAATACAAAGCCAATTCCTGCTAAAAATAACAGTTGCTTTATGTGATACACGTTCTTCATGGAAAGAAACACCTGAAGATACTTCCTCTGTAACTTGATTCATGCTTAGCCTAGACTTCTATATCTCTTCTTAAAAAGATGAAGACTGGATTTTTCCTCTTACCAAAAGGAAGAGGAGTGTATGTTCCTAGTATACTGATGTCAGATAGCTCATACATACATATGTTGCAAGTGCAAAATTGAGGTTTGATAATTTTGCATCCTCTACTTTGAAGAATAAACCAAGCTATGAATTCAATTACTAAATAATTTTTAATTAAATGTTTATTGTCATTAATAATGTAAACTGCTGAATGTGTTCAATGTCCTTGGCAGGCGTGCATTTGTGATGTATTCAGGTGGCTGTATATTTCATAGAATCATAGACTCATAGAATGGTTTTGATTTGAAGAGACCTTATAGATTGTCTAGTTTCAAGCCCCTGCCTTGTGCAGGAACACCTTCCACTAGACCAGCTTTCTACAAGTCTCATACAACATGGCCAAATATGGTGGTTGAACTCCCCCATGAGGACCACGGTTTGTGAACCTGAGGTGGCTCCTATTACAGAGAGCCTTATCCGCATGGCCTTCCTGACCAATGGCCTGTAGCAGATACACACTATAATATCACCTGTCCATGTCCTCCTTTTAATCCTTACCCATAAATTTTTGGCCAGCTCCTCATCCATCATTAGGTGGACTTCCATTTAATAAAGTAATTCTAAATCTTTTCACTAACATCCTTGTATTTAAGTGATTTTTTTTAACATTAAAAAAAAAAGTGCAGATGCATACACACAAAAACTAATTATGTGTGCAATTACTTTGCAGGAACATGATGAGAAGCAAATGTAAACGTTGATTAAAAAGTTAATCTATTCCCTTTCTGTGGTCTATCATCTCATTTTTAAAGCAAAAAAAAAAAAAAAAATCACATATTTGAAAATCTGCTATGTGACCAGACATTGCGTGCTTCTGCAGTGCTCTGGCTTGCCTTTTGCTTGGTAAGCACAGAAGGAGCAGGAACAACAGATGTTATGCAATACAACCAGTAATGAATTTTAAATATTAGGAATTTAATAGAAGAAAGTGTAAGAGTGATCAGTTGGGGAATAGAGTTGCACTAAATGTATGCATTGTTCTTGACTTTAATATCCTCCAAAGCAGAGATGTGCTTCAGAATTCTTTCGTTTGCACTGAACAAGCGTCATGTAATTCCAACTTAGTCTCATATAATTGCCAATATTTGATAGTTAATAACAGGGAAAACGAACCACACACTGTTATTTCCACTGTAACGGATTACTTTTGTCCCATCTCTCTCCCCCCCTTTTTTTTTTTCCCTCTTCATAGTACTTAGGAAATGGTATCCACAAGTTTTATAGAAAGGGAGGCTTCTTTGGTTTCATTCGCTTACAATATCTTTTAAACCATATCTTTTAAATATCTTTTTAAATTTTTATTGAAGCTGTCCTTAGTATTTGTATTTCTGGAGTAAATAATTCTTCTATTCTTAAGAAGGTGCAGAAGGAATTGTTGGGTATAGTAGACTAGAAAGTTAGCACTGGTACCTTTGTAGTAATAAAGGGCGTCATTTTACATCACCTCTGGTTCTAATCTCAAATGTCCACTGATCTACATCATTACTTTATCAGAAAGCTTTCTAAAGGAGAAAATCAGGAAAAGTACCATTTTGAAAAAAAAAATTTAGAAAAACTAACTATGAGAAATTATCTGGGGAATCTTTAGTAGCGAGATGACAGTAAATAAACTTGCATAAAGTCCAGATGGCTGGAACTTACTCTGGTGTCTTCATTTCCCACTCATTCACTTTGTTTGCTTAATTGCAAATCAATTAAGAGCCATAAGGTACATATTGAAGAAAAGAATAATGATTGCAGTAACAGTGTAGACAATTTTTACGTTTATGCTAACCGTCTGTATGTCCTGTCCCATATATTCCACTATACTTTTAAACAGAAATAAATCTCAAAATATGCACCAAATTCTTGGCTGAAAGGTGTATATATGTATATACACACACATGTAAGATATATACACATACAGAATACATATATATTTCTCTATATATTCATTATATGTTTGTCTGTATACACACACATACCCACTCACACATGAAGGGGTTTTCCTGGTTGAAGCTGTCATAGTCGCAAAGTTGAATGCACTTAACCTGCATTGTGCCACATGAATTTCATACTGTTTCTTCTGAGCACATGTATATTGTAGTATTTATATATGCTACTTAACAAATTAGATTTCCTACCTTATTCCTAATATTTGTGTACAGAAAAGCTTCTGAGTGGTGCATCTTAATGTAAGATTACATTGTCATAAGTCATTGAAGTATTACAGGGAATTACAAATAATGAATTATTTTTCAGATGCCTTAGAGACTCAACAGAAAAGTACTGGCAATGAATTGTTACTCATTCAGCTGACACACGTTAAGAAAAAGAATACTGTGTATTAACTGTGTATCAATTACAGGATAACTGTACCTTTATAATGTAAAGGCGTTCTCTTTTCTCTTTTTTTTTTTGTTTTCCTGGTTGCTTAGCCATTTAAATAAGATAAAGGAAATGTAATTTCTTGAGTCACTCAATTGTAATCTCATAATGAAGCAAAACTACTCACACTGAAGATCCTTGTTGAGGAAATAGTACGATCTCAAGAAGAGAGTTAGATGTACTGCCCAACTAAATGAGTTATGGTGTTAAGTGTACTCTCAGTCTCAATTTTCCACAGCATTCTGGATTTATTCCACCCTCATTTTAGAAACTTAATTGAGGGTAGAAAAGTTAATTCCTCACACATCCTCACTTTCTGACTTTAATGCCAACATTAGATTCTTCCCATGTGAAACTGTACAGGAAAGCACAGTTCAGGAGGGCACCTAATGTATTACAATTCCTACACAGCATTTAGCTCACAGGAGCAGTCTAGAATTAGCATACATTACAATGCCTAAAATTATTATAGCATGGGTTCTTGGTCCTCACATCAACTATTTGACTCTGTGGCTCAACTCAAGTTGTGCTGCACACTTGCCTTTGATATCTCAGTTTGGGGGATAGTCTTATTATCTTCCCACTGGAGTCAGCTTGGATGGATGACTACCTTCAGAGTTTTTTTCTGTCTCTATAAGATCTGTTACCGTTCAAATTATTGCACCCTCTGCACTCATTATCGGCAGCTAGGCTAAGGTCATGCATCATTTATAAGTAAGTGCTTCGAGAGAAACATCTTCAATACATATTTGTGTCCCCACTTAGGCCTACTCCTTCGTGCAAAACCTGTATCTTAAAATGAACTCATCTAATCATATCCTTTGAGTTCAATGTACCACAGGAACATTCTGCAATGTTGCTGAAAACCATCCAGGCTAAATGATATTAAGAAACTTGTAATTTGATGCAGGGATATGTGCTACCTTAGCAAGTGGGAAACCTATATAAGCTAACAATCACAGTTAGAATCTACAAGTTGATCTGATTTTTATATTTCTTGGTGAATAAATAGCAAGACAAGAAGTATTTTCCTTTGACAAATTTATTGAATGCTTGAAGTAATCTGCAATTAAGTTGCTGTATGTATATCAAAGGAAAATATATCAAAATATCAGTGATGTTAAACAAAACAGAATGAAAATTAAGACAATCTCTGTGAGATTAATATTAGCTAATAGAAATTATCAGAACTGAGCAATAAATGAGCCTGCTCTATTAATTCAGTCTTTCAATTTCTATGTTAATACTTTCTGTAATGCTTAAGGTGCATGCTACGAGAAGTCTAATATAAGTAACAAGAAGTTACAGATACCAAGGTTTTTTTTTCATCTGAAAGGATGTATTTTTATAGGCTCCAGGTAAAGTAGTTAGAACAGAAAACCTGGGGTATGTAACCATCAAATTCTTATACAGATAATATACGGTTCATATATTCAAATAATAAATTAATTGTCAAAGTATAATATATCTTTTCTGTTATGAGTTATAATTCTATGCATGAATATCACCTGAACATCTATTTTGGCCAATCATAATATTTTCTTACTGCAAATTGACTTCTGAATATTATATCTTCAACTGGGAATGCCTCTGAAAGTACAACTTTCGGAGTCTCTCCTGCCAATACAATCTTTACTGCTTTTATTTCATTTTTATTTATAATTCATTAATCCATGAAGATCAAAAATCCTTCTACTAGTATGAAAAAGATTTAAAACCATTTAAAATCCCACAGCAGAAAAAAAATAGTAAAAAAATATTTAAAGATCTTTAACTTCCACTCCTGCCTTTTGGAAGGTTGATCAGTCCCTGTGTGACATAATATTAATGCTGACTTTTTGAACAGTAGATGTCCTCAATTATGCAGTATAAATTGAAGGTAAAAACAAAACTCTATTAGTATGCATCCTTACGCTTCTTTGCCCCTTCACAGTTTCCTCAAAACAATACACTTTCTCTTCTACTTATTGAAAAGAACTATTCCCTTAAGCCATCCAGAGACTTTGTAATAGTAATACATTAAGCTCAAAACCACCTGGATTTTCATATTTGAATAGCTGAAGGGAATCTTTATTCCTCCCCCTGCCTTTATTTTTTTTTTGTCTTAAACAGAAGAGGAATATTGAATCAAATATTTGAATGTCACAAGTATTGAAAAATTATTTAAAAACATCACCTGTAGAAAAGCAAAAATTACCATCAGTATGCAATTTGAAAAATGTATCTTTGTCATAATGTATTAGAGTTTATTTTAATTTAGATAATTTAGATAATTTTATTTAGAATATTGCTATGTTTCTGGACACATCCATACAGTGATCTTCTTCCTACTTTTGTTGAATGATGGTCCTTTATAAAATAAGAAACCAGTCTGACATGGGAGAATCTGGGTGCTGCAGCCATAACAACAGAATCACAGCACTCAGTGTCACATAGTCTCAAATTTATTTACTAAGCAGTACAATTATAGCAGCTGGTTAGTGATTTCTATGCTACATTGCACACACACTTCACACTTGTGAAAGTTAAGGCTCCAGCCCCTTTGGTCTGTTTTAGACCCCTACCATGGATACAGGGTATATCCATATGTTGTGATAATTAGCATTGGTTACACAGGTCATACGCACAGCCCCCAAACGAGTAACACAAATATAAAGTTGTTAACAGTTACATGATGGCTTGGGTCACCTGTGCTTCTTCCTTTCTTTCCCGTATGTACCCAAGTAACCTAAACAGGCAAAGCTGGGTAGGCATCATCTGAGTCTCATTTACCTGAGCAGTGATCTGAGAGTAGGCCTTATCCCATTGCAATAACAAAGTTATGACTGATCTAGGTCAAAATTCAGCACGTAAGGCTTGCATGAGAATTTAACAATTATGAAAATCCTGAAAAGGATATGGAGTTCAGGAAGTGAGTCCAGTGAAAGGCCACAAACAGAATAAGGGAATGGAACATTTTTCATATGAGAAGATGGGAAGCTGGGACTGCAGCCTGGAGAAAAGAGGCCCAGGGAAGTGAAGAAGAGAGATACAGACTCTTCTCAGTGCTGTCAAGGCATAATCTGCATAAACTGAAACACATGTTATTCTGTCTGAACATAAGAATACTGTTGTGCACTGTGAGGGTGGTTGAACACTGGGACAGGTTTCCCAGGGAAGTTGTGGTGTCTCAATCTGTGGAGATATCCAAAACCTGACTAAATACAGTCCTGGGTGACCTGCTGTAGGTAACTATACACTGATTTGATCAGAGGATGGCTGAAACAATCTCCAGAGTTATTTTCTGGCTTCAAACATTCTTTGATTGAATGATTCAGTTTTTCAGCCTTCCTCTCCACCCACCCTTGTGTTTTGTTCTTTACTTTCTCTTAAGAAGGTATCGTAAGCCTAGCAGACACTTTCTTGACACCATGTGTGCCACCTCTAATGAGTTCAGACTTGTTAATGAGACCCTAATAAAAAAGTGTACTGGAGTCACTAGGTCACTGTTTGTATTGTATGCAGCATCACTTTGGATTCTTGCATTTGTGGAGTGGCTCAGCTTCAAAAACAGAGGTGGTGAATACCCCTTTAGGAGTGCTAGAACGATACCTACTCCTAAGTTCTTTTTCTGACCATATAAAATGTAATGTCAGGTGCCTTAAGAACTTCCTGCTTGGATGTGCATGCATCAAGGAAAACATTAATCTTTCCTTAAATATAGACTTATTAAAGTTAGATAATCAAGTTTTTGCTGGTTTCCATAGGCATACTTTAAAGTGAATTGATCCAGTTAGTTCTGGAGAGTTAGAATTTCAGAAATTTTGGATCATATATCAAAATAACAGTTTTGATCTAACTTTACAAACAAGTTATAAAATAATATCTTGTATTGTATTTTTGATTGTGTTAATAAATTATTCCAATTCCACACCAGTGAAGCTCTAAAATCATGACATGGGAATTTACACTAAATATTATTTAAACAAAACTAACATTTCTTACCAGAGTTAAATAATCTGAATTCATTTATCAGTCTTAGCCAATATTTGGTTTAAAATTCACAAAAAACTTCCTTATCTGAGACATCTTGAGATCTGTAATTTTGAGATTACAAACAGATTTGTAATTTTGGTTGTTTTGGGTTTTTTTTCATAACATGCCAAAATACCTCTACAGCTGACTGAAGAATCCAGGGTTTGATTTAGCAAATTCTTGCTTATGCAGACTGCCTCAATGGTTTTAATTTATATGGGTTATGAAAAAAAATAGTTACATGGGTAATGAGTTCAGGATATTTCATGGAACAGGGATGATGTGAAATGACTGTTGAAAAGAATTCAATTCATACATTACAATTCATATAATGCAATAGTCACTGTTATTTTTGGTATGTAGTAATAGTAAAGCAATTAAGACCGAGAATCAAATTGCGTTACTTAGGCCTTACTGTCATCTTAGTCAATATTTAATCATAGATTAAAGATGAAGCATTATTTTTTTTAAGGATTATCAAACCAAAATCTGTTTAGATGGTTCAAGTGTAAACCTTTTGTTAACAGAAGTCTTAGAAAAGAAACAAATATCTGAAGAATAATAGATCACTTAAAAAAAGAGGCAAACAAAAAGGAACACAGTGTGATTTGAAGTCTTTCTATAAATGATGTAAATGTGTTATTTTCTTTTACAATTTTTGCTAAATATGAAGCTAAGCAAAATTCTAAGTAGAACACTGGTAAGTTGAATTACATTTACAAGGTTTGGGTCCTCCCTACCCCCTCAGCTCCAAATACTTGGTACTTCCAAATTATCAGATATAATTCTTCTGTAGCATGACATCTAAAACTCAGACTTAAACAGGTCTTATCTTCTCCAAAACATGAAACATAAAATTCCATTTATTAGCCAATTATAAATGTCATTTTTATATTTGCATATAGATGGTTAGTTATAGATCATTTCCAGAAATGGTCCTTTAGGAAGTGAAGTTTTGCTTTCTTCAGACTGAATATATAGGAATACTACAAGTATCTAAAATAGGTGTGTGAACTTCCACCAACTGCAACATTTTGGATAAACTCTGCTTTCTGTCCACTGTTTTTTGACTTCAATATATATAAAACAAACGATGCAAAAGATCCGTAATGGTTCCATTCCTCATATGAGCTTCCTTACTGCATTTTTCTTTTTGGTTTTGTTTTGAGTTTGGTTTTGGTTGATTGGTTGGTTGGTTTAGCTTGGGTTTGGTTTTGGTTTTTTTATTTATGAGTCTTTCATCCTTTCTACATGTGACCTCACTTCAGTATGAATTCAAAAGGATGATACAATGGCTTCCAGCTTTTAAACACCCACCTGTATCTTCTACAATGAACCAAACATACACAGGAGACTGGAAAGACAGAGTAAAACAAGAACAACAAAATGATTAAAAAAAAATAAAAGTCCTTGTTAGATTAAGTAATATCTAAAGGTAGATAATGATCGGACTCAACAGTAGATACAATGGCAAATGTGAGAGGTATACAGGGCACTGCTGCTTTGCTTCCTCATTTTCTCACCCATCCAAGTTGTTTCCTATATCAGCTTCACCTACAGAGGTGCCGTGCCAGGGAAACGAAAGAAGCAGAAGAACTATTTCAGTCACCTCATCAACAGAGATTTTATGCATCTTAAACAATGCAGAAGCAGGCCTTGGCTCATTCTAGCATTTCTGTTTCTTGCATCTGTTTCCTTTATCGTATTTTACAAAAATTAGCAAGAAGTAGAGATGTGCTCTATGAAAAAAAAAAAAAAATCTTGTCTTTGTTGTATCTTCTGCTTATTTTTTTTCTATTGCAATAGAAATGTTTTAAAAATATTTCAGCTCTCCTGGGAGCAACTGTAAAAGGGCCTCCTTTTCCTTTTTAAGTCTATTATGGTTTGTCTAAGACTTCTGAATATTTCATTCCCTGACCCTATTTTTATCATTTTCATGAAGAATTAGAATAACCAGTTCAATTTTTGTCCTAGTCCCAGGCAGCAATGAGCTGCTCTCCTAGGGCCATTCTATATTTTGTTTCACTCCATAACACGTCAAAATGGGCGGTTGGTGTCACCCCGGTACCAGCGGCACTGCGAGACGGTGGGTCAGGGCGTGGGGGGGAGACATTTGCGGGTGGGTGCGACCGGGAAGGTGCGGGAGGGTCGGCTCGGAGGCTCCGGCCAGGAGCTCCGCGCGGTCTTTGTTCGGACCTCGTGGCGGGCGATTAGCGGAGAAGGAGCATCTTTTCTCAAGCAGATTGATCTAGGAGTCGAGGTTTGAAAGTTGGTTTGTTTGTTTGCTTGTTTGTTTTTCCCCTCTCCCTGCTCTTGCCTTGCGGGCTGAACGTGGGGAAGGGTTTCTACCTCCGTTTTGGTGGGGTTTTTAATTTCTTGGAATTTTTGGATCTGTTTAGCCTTGCCATTCTGGAATGTGTCTGCCCATGGGTGGTGAGAT
>NW_010256466.1:0-8305 GCF_000690775.1 Eurypyga helias
TTTCTCAGGTTCACAGATGGGCTCTTGGTCTCTGCGTCAGCAATTGCCACCCCTTTCCTAACCCCATATCCCGGTCAGCAGTAGGAATAAGCACACCACTTAAATTCCCCAAACAAAATGGAAATGGAAAGTCTTGGGTTTAGCTGAAAAGAACAGTGAATTCTGCTCTCAGTCTGTAATGCAATTAGCGTTATTTGACTTGGCAGCCTTCGCAGGGCCTGCGTGGGCTGCAGGCTGTGAGGGCCTGGAGTCAGCCTCCGTCTAGGAAGCGGGACTTGGGAGGAACGCTCGGTAATTTTTACATCTGAAGTCTCTCAGTGGTTTTTCTCCCCCATCTCCTCTTCCCTCCACCCTCGGTGTTCGGATGCTGCAGCCGATCCTTCTTCCCAGCTGGGAAGGGGTGAAGCCAGCTGGTCCTCCAGCCCCCTGCCCTCGTCTGCACTCCTGCCACCCCCCCGGGGGTCTGCGTCCCCCCGCCCGGCCAAAGGAACGGAGTTCTGGGTCAGAACTCGCTGAGCCATCTGTGTTTCTGAGGCTAAATTATTTCTTGCAAGGGAAATAGCATTAGGTCGGGGTATCTGGCCTGCTAATTGCTTTAACTGGCTGGAAAGATTTCGGTCTGTTCTTGAACTGTTTCTGCAAACTCAACAGGATAGCGTTACCTTCAGATCCCGCCCCGGCCGCAGCCAGGACGTATGAACAAGTCTTTTGGTAAGAAAAACAGCACCAAGTTTGAAGCTGTGCGAGCAGAGGTTATGAGAGACAGGAAGTTATGGGCAAATTGATTTCACCACTGGGAAGCTAGGGATTCCGCCCCCCCCACCCCCCCCAGTAATGACTGTAAAGCATGCTAATGCTATTCAACATTAGTGCATTAAAGTGTGGCCTTATTAATTCAAGACATAAAGGCAACAAAATAAGCTGTTAAATTTAAAATATAATACATATATAATGAGAAAAAATGTGTGAAAGCTTTATTCAAATGAAAATGCAGAATTGTTTGAGCTAGTGAAGTATCTTTTGTGCTGAGTTATAAGCATATGTAATAGATTTAATTATTAATTTCTCCATTGTTCTATGCACACAGACAGGGTTCAAGGCACAGTCATTCTCTGGCTTTCATGGATCTAATTTGTATAATTATTGCCTGAATAAAGAATGCTCCAATTCCTAGCTCACTTTTTCCCTTTCCTAAGTACTACCTCTCTGCTGCTTTCCAAAAGCAGAGCACCTGCCAGTTCTTCAGGAATCAGCTGATCACTTCCAGTGATGAGGCACGCTCCCGGTGACGTTCCTTTTCAAGCCTTTTTGTCTAAATGAATTATTGTGCATCCTTTTTAATTTTATTGAACAAATTACATTTGTCAAGGTCTGGCTTTGTAAATAAATAGCTAGAGACACACGGATGCATATTGCTGCTGTTCAAGGTCTCCTGTTCTATTTATGGAAGCCAGATGAATGTGAAACAAAAGAGAAACTTTTCTCTAAAAGCAATTATCTTTCTGCATTCCCATCAGTATAATTATATTGCAGGGAATTTTAAGAAGTCATACAAGTAGAACTGAATACTTAAAATCATGGCTGAATCATTATGCAAAAGCTGAGCAGAGCGTCTTGCCTCACGCTAACAAAACAAGCCTTGGATGGCTGTTCTCTTACACCGTTACACCTGAAATGTGTGTGTGTGTTCATCATAAAATAAGAACCTGAGATCTATGCTATACATATGGAAAGTATTTGTGGGAATGACTACTGAAATCCTGTCAGTTTAGAAGTGCTAATATTAATGGGTTGAAATATTTTATTACACAGACATTTAAAAAGTCATGGCACTGCTCTGAGTATCTTTAATTAGGAGTATTTTCTTTGACTTTAGAGAGACATTGTGTTTTTAAAACAGGGCATCTTAGAATCATAGAATCATAGAATGGTTTGGGTTGGAAGGGGCCTTAAAGCCCATCTAGTTCCACCCCCCCTGCCATGGGCAGGGACACCTTCCACTAGACCAGGGTGCTCCAAGCCTCATCCAGCCTGGCCTTGAACACTTCCCGGGATGGGGCATCCACAGCTTCTCTGGGCAACCTGTCCCAGTGCCTCACCACCCTTTCCAGGAAGAATTTCTTCCTGATATCCAATCTAAACCTCCCCACTTTCAATTTAAACCCATTACCCCTTGTCCTGTCACTACAGGCCCTTGTAAAAAGTCCCCCCCAGTGTCCTTGTAGCCCCTTCAGGCAGTGGAAGGTGCTATAAGGTCTCCCCGGAGCCTTCTCTTCTCCAGGCTGAACAAGCCCAACTCTCTCAGCCTGTCCCCATAGCAGAGGGGCTCCAGCCCTCTGAGCATCTCTGTGGCCTCCTCTGGACTCACTCCAACCGGTCTATATCCGTCTGATGTTGAGGGCTCCACAGCTGGACGCAGCACTCCAGGTGGGGTCTCACAAGAGCAGAGCAGAGGGAGAGAATCCCCTCCCTCGACCTGCTGGCCACACTGCTCTGGATACAGCCCAGGATAGGGTTGGCTTTCTGGGCTGCCAGCACACATTGATGGGTCATCATTTTCGTTAATGGAAAGGTCCTTTCAGATTACAAGGAATAAAGCCCGAGAACACATAGCCAGGTCCAGACTGTGTTGGTAGAGTCATCTGGTAAAAATCATTACATTGACCATGCTTAGAGAAAAACTATTGTGACTTTTTCAAAAGCTGCAATACTGGCCTTGTTTGCAAAATATCACATCTTTCTTGGGGATGGGTTGACAAAGTCTACCAGGAGATTAATTTTTTTTGTCCATTGTCCAATCATATCTTGAGAGCTTCCCTTCAATTCGTTGGGATAGGTGCTGTTAGACAACCAAAATAAAAATCATGTGGATTTTCTGTGGATACTTTTACACTCTGACCAGAGCAGGAAGCTCAGCAAAAACAGTTGCAAGTGGTACTTCTTGAGGAGAAGCAAGACTGGGACAGGCTGAAAGCCTTCTTCCAGAGCAAAGGAAATGGAGGTCCTGCAGTAGGGATCTGCTACACCACAGTTAATCTCTCAGCTGCTGCAAGGAGGTGCTATGGAAAGGTGACAATATGATAGTGCAATTAAGAACCATTAAGCAGCCCTTGTATGAGGAGGTGAAATAAAAGTGGCATGGGATAAGTATATGACGTTTCCAAATTTGAATTTGTAACCTATATGTTTAAGTGTATATTTCCATTTAATACTAGAAATAGAGGTATTTTTTCCACCTAGATTTTTCTTCTCACTTCCCTCCACTCCTGCTGTATCCAGGTTTGCTGTCTTTTTCCTTTGCTCTACTGCCCCTTTTCCCCCTCTTCCAGCCTTTCTCCTGCAAACAGGACCATGTAAATTAATCATTTAGAGTGCAGCTATGAAGAAACGAGGTGCTTAGCTTGACCTTGGCCAAGAGCTTTAGCAAGTCAGGAAATGTCCGTGACTTCCCCTACCATGGCAGACGGCTTCATAAAGCTGCACGCTGAGAGGTGCCCATCCCACATGGGACCAGCTCCGTGCTGCACACCTACAGCAGCTCTAGCCCGATGTTTTCTTTTCTGTGAAAGCCATCTTGACTGCCATGTGTTTGCATTTATTTCCTTTCCGGCTCTGTACATGACTCATCCGCAGCAGGACAGAGGAGCCAGGGCAGAGCTGGGCCGCCCGGGAGCTCCTTTCCTCACTTCCCAGCCCTGTTTTGGGCAGCTTTCTGGAAGGCAGTCCCACAGCGAGGAGCCATTCGCCAGGCTGCAGGAATTAACCCGCTGTGCTCGTGGCAGTTGGGCTCTGTGTTGCTTTGCAGGGCAGACACGCGAGGGCTGTCCTCTTCCCGTGCCTTGAAACGAGAAACTAAGATGCTTCTCCCTTTGCAAAGTGATGGAGGCAGCTTTTCTTCACTCTGGCTTTGAACCTTGCCGTTCCCTCTAGGTTACCCACAAAGCAGACTGCCGCAGGTCAGGTTTTCGTTCAGCCCAAACCTAATCTTTTCTTCTTTTTCCAGAAGTCCCATTGGCGCCAGAGTCGTCTTGCGTTCAGCCATGGGCTGGGTTACAGTAAGCAGTTTCCTCTCGCTTCCTTCTGGGATCCTGTGCCAGGGCAGGAGGTATGTTTCCATCTGAGGATCCTCCTTGGGAAAGACTTAATTCACGGGGGGGTTATGCCTGAACCATAATGGTATTTTAAGTGACTTTTGGTTTTTAGTAATTTCTCCTCCCCTCTCCAATAATCTGCAAATCTGTTACCAGTCAGAATATGATACGTATCCTCAGCCAGTTTCAGTGGGGCTTATTTCTATTACATTTGGCAGTGTGTCCAGCGAGGGAGAAAAAAGCCTCAACCAGAATTAGCTGCACTGAAATCAGCTGAATTTTGGATGTGTTCAACCTTTTTGGCCAGACGCATTCTGGTTCATGAGAAGTAATTATCTCTTGAGCATCACATTAATATTAAAGCTCCATAGGCATTAGCGTTTAGGCAATATACCTTCTTCCCTGCTCCAAAAAAAAGATGTGGGATAATTGATCTAAACATGCTCCAATTGTGCATATGTCTTTATTTATGAATTCCAATGTGAATTGTTTGGGAGGATAAGGCGGAATAAGGCAAAGCAGGCAAAAATGTTGAGACCTCTCATTTCCCTGGCCATTTCTGTTAGGAATAGTTATAATCCCCTGAAAATGAGTTGTGAAAGCTAACAGCATGTTAATAGCATATGTTACAAACACTAAATCCCTTCAACTGGTATTTCTGATTTACACATTGGCCTGTTTCTTAGGTCAGGGAATTTGTGGTAGCTGGAGCTTGCTGGTTGCTGCAGAGCCAGGTTTGGGCATCGGTGGCTCCTTTTCCTAAGATCAGTGTGAAATTGCACCACAGCTTCTGCCTGCTGAAGGAGAAATTGCCTTTGGAGCACCCAAAATTCTGTCTCCCGCAGGGTGTCCGTCAGCTGGTGCGCATCGGCTGCGGGGATGCTAGGGGGACCCATCCCTGACGTGGAGATGACAATGGCCGTGCTGTGTCCCAGGACATGGTGGCTGTACGCCCAGGAAGCCGCCGCCTGAGGTGTTCGGGTACTGCTCACAGCCCAAGTGCGGCAGGGCCCCGTGAAGGGCTGGCTTCGGGCTGGGCTCGAGCCACCGGGCACCCTGTACCTTCCATCACGACTGTTCGCTTGCAGCTATCCCCAGGTATGCCTAAGGGTATGCAGATGGTATTGCATTGCTCATCCTTCCACTGGCAGAAAATTCGATTACTCCACACTAGCCAGCAATGTCATTACATTAAATAGAAGGGGAACCTTTTCCCTTACTGAATTTTTTATTGTGTTCAGCTTTGCTCAGTAGGGGAAAACAAGTCTATAAAAGTGCCGCTAGCTTGTTTCAACTTCTGCACATGCACCCACCTCATTTTCACGCCCCGGCGAGGGGTGTCCGACACAGCTTGGCTGCCCGAGTGGTCGTGGACTGGCCTAATTTCCTGCAGAGTGCAGCGAAGGCCGTAGATATCAACTTCAAAGGTAAACAATTACCTTTTATTATCACACATGGCTTTAGCTCTACCAGTTTCAAATAGCACATAATCACAAGTCTGTGATAACATTTACTCCTGATGAGAGAAAATTTACCAAGTACTAAATTGCTGCTGAGATGACGGGAACATGAGCCAGGCAGGAATTAACTCTGATGATGAGTCAGCAGACGTTAATGTCTTGCACCATGCTGGAGACATCTGCCGAGCCGTCCACTGTTGAATCATCTTAAATATTTCTGTGTTATTACCACTCCAGGAACAAGCATCGGAGGACTTTTGTGTCTCTGCGTTATATATGCATAAGCTATTTTAAAATAAATATATGCAGACACATAACAAGTGTATGCGTTTAGGTATGTAGGTAATTTTCAGCTACGGGAAGGATGAGCAACCAGCAACTATTTAAAGTAAAACATGCATGGAAATGCTAATAGCAATTGCCTACATTTGGCGCTCTGAAAGCGATAGCTTTGCTCAGTCGTGGCTCTGATGAGCCTGGGAGGGTGACCTCGTGTCCACGCCGCGAGCCCTGAGCCTTCAGGCAGACCAGCCTGGCCAAGATCTTGGAGTAGAGGCCAGAAGTTCACCAAAGGCTCCCCATGTTTTGAAAGTTAATCCCTCAAGAATGGCTGCGGGGTGCTGTGTTCAGGTGTATCATCACTTCAGCTTTTCCCATTTTTTCTTCCGTACGCCCAGAATGTCAGTATGTAGTTAGATAAATGTAGAAACTAGGTGCAATGAAGAGCATCAGGTGAGTTTAGTGGAGAGGGGCAAATGACCGTAAATGAGTTCCTTTTTCACTGAAGACCCTGCAACTGTGCCATCATACTGCAGCGCATCGTCAGCAGATGCTGACACTGGGGTGCCGAAGGACTCCCTTTTGGACAACATGTCCTTTGTGCAGAGGAAGAGGCTGAGCTTTTATTTAGTAAATTCTTTGCTGCATTCGGCTTAACTCACTGCAGCAAAGCAACTCAGGTTGTTTTAAAGTACGTTGTCTCTTCTGGCCTTAATTAATTTAAATTTCTGCGTGCATAATTGCCTGATTGTGTGCACATGAGAACTGCAGTAATTCAGTGCACATCGTACAAAGCTGCATTTTTTGAAGCTCCGACTCTCTGAGGGCTGGAGGTCAAAAGTTAATTCTAGTGAGATATGTGAGAGTTGTCCATGGTTGCCAAAATAATTGTTGTTTCAGGCATTCTGCAGACTGAGTGTCACTGCTCCAACTTGTGTTTTTAAGGTTTCCCCACCCCCTGAATTTTCAGACACAACTTTAAAAAAACACCACCCAACTTATCCAGTGTTTTGGAAAGCAGGGTGAGAGCAGGCTTGGCTGTTGCAGAGGGGATGTGGGAAGCACAGCCTGAGAGCGGAGCTAGTGCCCTGCAGGTGCAGCCATGGGGCAGTGGGACCGGACATCCTCCCCCTCCTTCTGTTCTCCTCGCTGCCGCTGATCCTGGGCTTAGCCTCTGCCCAAGGCAAGCCCATGGCTGCCTGCCATCTGACGGAGGTGCTCTGAGCACGTTCCCCTCTTCCCAGGGCCCAGGGTGGGCGCAGGTGCCCATCGGTCCCCACTTGTGGGCCTAAGGACCTCAGGGCTGCTGAACAGGTTGGATGCTAGATGCTTAAAATAGCTCAAAGGAAATGACGTGAACATCCCCTGCACACTGGGTTTTGCACTCAAACACTTTTTTCCAAAAATTAGCTCTAGCAACTCATCTTGAGGTGCCCTAAAATAACAGCTTAGTATTTAATGAACATTAAGGGGGAATTAAATTAATCTAAACAGTAGCTTGGTTTCAGACTTCTCAGTAGTGGCTGGACAAAAGTAAGGAAGTGTTTTTAGACCAAGTAAGAAATCCATCCTCTGAGGATTGGTTTACAGTCCTCCAGAATTTTCCACGAGGTTAATAACCAAGTGAAACATCCTGGTGGGAACGATCACGTTCCCACTACTGCCCAGTCATTGGAGTGGTGCGTCAGAAGGTTGTGAGTAAGTCCCAGTATTTTTCTTCTACCGTGGAAGACGATGCATCTCCATATTTATTTTAAAAGCTTTCTCTCATTTTACTTTGCATGCTGAACTTCTTGGGCACAGTGCATTAACTCTTCTTGAAGTAAAAAATGGAGAATACAAGTGCCAGAACATTTTTGTCAATGGTTTCCAAAAACTATGGAATTTCCTGCCCAGCTACATCAGATCAGCCAACAACTTTGTAATTGCTAAAAACAGCCTGTTGATTTTCCTCCCAAGTGTTTCAGCTGGCCTGGCTGAGCTCTCTCTTTTCCACTGTCTTGAGATGTTTCTCTCATTGTGCACTGTGCTGTATTTTTATGGTCAACATATCCTATAGCAAACAATTTCAGGCTGATGGCGGAAGGGAGATGGGGTTCAGGTTAGAGATTTGAGCCCGGGACGGGGAGCCAGGAATATCAGTTCTTGGCCCAGATCTGCCACTAAATCAAGAATCCACATAAAGCAAAGCCACATGATGAGCAATTGTACAATGATTTGATTTTCTGAGCAGAGGAGGAAGCGAGCGTTTGAATGCGGTTCCCTCCTTGGCGTGCCCGCTGCAACCAAAGCCATGGCTACATGTGGGCTGTGAGTGGGGGGCAGGGAGCAGGTTCCCTCCAAGGGAAGGCTGAGATTTGTGAGGCTGCTGTCTAACTGGGGACCAGGAGTTTTCACCAGCACGGTGCTTGGACTGACATCTCAGTGGTAAATGCAAATAAATTAGTTAAGTACGCCTGTATGAAATTTTCCTGC
>NW_010256466.1:8316-10364 GCF_000690775.1 Eurypyga helias
TTTATACTGTATTCTTTATTGTCAGCTAATCCTGCCCAAACTCATTAAATGGCAGTGTGTGGGTTACTCGCTGTCAGTGAAATTATCAAAGGCATTTTTCAGCTGGTGCACCGGGAAAGCATGTGCTTCAATGCCAACTAAAACAATAACGAGGAAATGTTATGATCAGACTTGACCAAATGACCTTTCCCATTTTAGATTAGTTCTTAATTTCAGCGCAAGGGTCATCCTGTGAGAATACTTACAATAAGTCACTGCTCACCTCTCACATGAAAAAGAAGTGACTTATTAGAAATCTCACTGTACTCATTGCAGTTAATGAGATGTGGAAAGCTTTGTAATTTGATTTGCTGGACCATATGCTGTAAAGGGATACTGCTGATTTCATTCCTCCACATTTAATTTAAGCAGTATGCAATGGCTTCTTCGTATGGCTACTTATATAATAAAAATTAACTTGAAGTATAAAAAAAATACACCATTGTGGGGTTTATTACTCTATGTGGTTGAGTTTCAAGTGTTTTTCATTGAAACATCTGTAAGTAATGTGTAGGTCTAATTTTAAATCCTGGCAAATATTTTCCATTTAACATTTGGTTTTACTGACAGGCTTGGAGCAGTGGTTTTCAGAGCTTCTCAGTAACAGATATGTATTTTCAAAGATAAACATTTTTTTAATTGAAGATAACTGTAATACAATAGCTGCTTTTCCTATCCCTATTCTATGTCAGCGGTTGCAGGCAGCAACGTAGACACTCATCCCCTCTCCCCACAGAACCCAGCCATGGCAGCAGCACCGTGGTGGATCGGGCTGTTCCTCGCAGGCCATCCCGGAATTACGGGGCAGCCGCGTGGGGCTGGGCGGCGTTTGGCAGGGCAAGCGCAGTCGCAGGTGTGGGCTCACCCCCTGAGGCAAGAAGGTGACATCGTCAGGAGATTGTGAACTCCCCAAGGATGTCTCTGTCAGAGGTGTCCCCTTCGATGTTTCGCAGGGGACAGTTACCTCTGGAGGGTGGATTCTGGGTCTCAGCCCCGGGCGGAGCTTGGCCGCGTGCCGCGCCTCAGCAGCGCGCATTCCTCTCCCAGGGCCAAGCGCGCTCGCTTGTACCACAGTGGCTCACCGTCAAGGCTTTATTTCAGGTTATTTGATTTTCGGCTGCAGACAAAATGAAACAGCTCGAACAGGCAGGCTGGCCTGCATAGCCCATAAAAGCGAAACCCAAGCTGGCTTGTCAGCGTGTGTCGCGCTGCCTGGCAAGGGCTCACGTGCTCTTCTGGTCATGGTGCTTCATGAGAGCCTGAGCCACAGCCGGGCTGAAGGCAGTGCTAGAAATACCCAGTGTGAGGCAATGAAAGGTCCGTTTGGAAGTCAAATTTTGTTTTCAAAAAGAAGTCCTGGAAGGCTAGGAATGCGGGAGAGTCACTGGTTTCACCTGGAAGAAATGCCACAGCATTTTTTGCAATTAAGGCCGTGGTGTCCACAAGCTCTAAATATGAGGACTGTGTGTGTTTTAATCTAACCCATTGGTTAAATTTGAGATCAGGCCAAGAAATCTGGTGAAGTTGCTGCCTATGGGTGAGCATGGTGAGGAAGGCCCTGGCCCTGTAACGCAGCAGGGCTGCAGCCGCTCCAGAAACGCCACTTTGCGAGGCCCTCAGCAAAGGGACGGAGCTTTCCTCACCATGATTTTAAAAACAAGTTTAATTCTGCTTTCAGTGAGAAATAACAGTGGTACGTTATTTCCCTTAGACCCAGACTGTCATCTGTTTGGACCCTGAACTGCAGCAGCAGAAAATTGGGTTTCAGCGGAGGGGTTTGGCTGCGGCGAGGATCTGTGGATGCAGGAGGCCGGAGGGAGGCTGGTGTGGGGCGCGGTGGCAGCCAGCCAGAGGGAGCACAGGGACCTCCGCTCTTCTGCAGTGCCGTGCCGAGCTCCCAGGAAAGGGTGTCAGCGTCACCTGAATGTAACGGCTGTGCATTGAGAGAGACAAACACGTCTTTGCTACCAAAGACGACCCTTTTCTTTTTAATTTGGAGACTGCCTTTA
>NW_010256466.1:10390-67958 GCF_000690775.1 Eurypyga helias
CAGCTAAAGCGGGGCCGTGGGCTCGAGCCAGCCCTCATCGCGTCTTGGGTCTGAGCCTCCTTGGTGGGGACCCTGCCAGGGACTGGGTCGCAGGCCCTTCATTCGCGGACCTCTGGATTAGAAAAATAATAACAAAATCAGGTTTCAATTTTAATACGTCCCTGTTTTCTTTCATCAGAAGTTCTGAAATGCTTCTGAGGAGGTTGGTGATAGTCATAATCTCAGCCACAGTGATTTCTCATAAACATTGAGAGAAACTGCAGCTTTACTGAATATAGCGTCTGTTTTAAATGGCTGGTGGTTCACTTGTTTTTAATATGAGTACACGCACAGAGGCAAGTAAAATCTAATGAAAGTGCTTAGAAGATTTTGTTTTGATACCCCACAGCAGCCCTGGTTTATACTGAAGGGGGAAAAAGATTTCTTTATAGCCAGGCCTGCAGAAGCCAGAAATTTAATCTTGCTCCACAACTTATTTTATTGCATTTTTAATTTTCTCTTGCATTACCCTGACCCTTTTCTATAGCTTTTGACGCCTGGTGCTTAATTACTTATCATTAGCAATGTACATGGGGGCCTTCCTGCATATTTATAAATGTGATCATTAGTACATGGGAAGACAAAGACTTCTTTAAGACCATCATTAGTTATTCTGTTTTCATAGAAATGTTCATTAGAGAAACTACCCACCTGGTTAAATAATTATAATTAAGAATTGGTAATCTCCTTTGCATTTTTAACTTGATCTTCAGGACGTGTGTGCATAGCTAAAGGAGCCTTGTTTGGCCATCTTACTCTCTTTTCTTTTTGATTTGAATTGTCAAGCAGATTTAAATGCTCTGTTTTGGAACTGTATAACCTAGGAATGATTTATGGAAAGATAGGTTATTTGGAAAAAAAAAAGAGAAAAAGAAAGAAATCAACCCAGCAATTATCTCTGAATTCATTAACTGTGTGCTGGCAGCGAGAGGTTATATAAGCCATTTACTGTAAAGCACAGTGTGTAGTTAAAACAAAATGGCACTGGAGCCTGATTTCTTTGCCCTGCCTGTGGTACTCTGCAGACACCTAGGCAGCGGGAGAACACTTGCAGAAAGGTATCATTTCCACGTCTCACAGTATGGTATTACTTGGGAATGCTGACGGTAAATGCGATGGTGTCAGTATTCCTGCTCCCAGCCGTCGCAGGGAGCTGGTGGGAAACCCATCTGAACCGTGTGTGTGTGCCCGCCGGCTGCGGGGAAGGGAGACGGTCACCCCTCGTGCCCACGGCGGCTGGCACAGGGAGGGCTCACCTCTGATAAACCGCAGCAATGGGAAGAGCTTGTCAGTGGCATACATATAATCTGTAAACAATTAAGCAGCTACTGCTCATTCAGGGCAGTTTTGAGAAGCAAAGGAAGTCTGCAATCAGTTATATCTCCAATTACCATAAAAATATATTAGCCATTCATTCATTTATTAATGATTCATCAGTTAACCACACATAATGAGCAAATAATTAGCAATGCTGTACGGTTGCCAAAATTGAAGAAGTGTTGGCATTTTAAAGATGAAAGGTTGCATTTATGTAAAAAGTCGGGTGGTGATAAAGTTAATACAGAAGATAATTATAAAAGTGGCTGTCTTATTTTAGAGCTGAGGTCCCGCAAAACTTGCCTAATTGAACTGAAATTAATATTCTTCAAAAGCACGCATGTTACTGCATACTAGCTGCCGCATTTATTCGGAGATCTCCCTTCAGAAGGTACGTCGCACAATACGAGTTAATAAAATGCCAGACAGCAAGACTGCGTTCTTTGTTTGCTCGGTTCAGGGCCTTGTGGAAAACAATAAATTGCATTCATGTCAGTCGAGGCCCATCCCTTTGCTAATTACCGTTTGGTGCTGAAATGACTTCTGTGAAATTGGGAGCATGAAGAAACACACAGCCGTACAAGGGAGGCTTTTCAGACTACGGCAGTAAATGTGAGATAGGCCTTAGGCACACAGATGTTAAAACAGTGAATTCCCCTACAGATTACACTAATGGAAACCCTGTCAGGGTAAGTCAAATCCGGGGTCTGTGGTCAAAATCTAATTAATGTTCCTGTACTTAAAAAGAATATGAATGCCTGGAGGTGATGAAGAACGAATAAGAAACTCGTTTGTTTGTAGGATTGCTTGTGCGGATGGCAAGCGCCGCTGAGCCCTTCCTTACGAGGTAACACCTGCCGGAGGAACTGCCCCGTGCAGCATGTCGGGAACCGGGCTTGGCCCTCTTGGAAGTCCTGCAGGAAAATGGCTGTTGGCGCCTGGGCTGCCTCCCCAGTGGACGGTCATCGCTGTCATTAAGCGCCCCTGCTTTGTTCAGCGCGACTGAGCGGTGTCGGCATCCCTGTTTAGGAAGCGCTTGTAGCTGGCTCCATTTTGTGCGAAAACAAAGAGTTGCCCGTCTAGGTTGAGCTTGAGGACACTGCTGGGGCTCTTACGGCGCTTTCACAGCTGCACTGTGCATGGCCTATGCAATAACAGAGGAAATGAATTTATAATGCAAGAATCTCTTCATTTTCACAACCCAAAAACTCCCCTAAATACTTAAAATAACACTCAGAGTGGGACCGACCTTAGATTTTGAATAAATGAATCCCTAATCCAGTGTGTGGCTGAAACAAGCTTGTTATTAAAGAAATAAATTTGGAACAGCAAGTGGTTTGAGAATTTTGGATTTAATTATTTAAATCTACTTAAGATAACTCTCTAGCACTCTGTTTGGGTTTCCTGTTGAGAGCATGTTTTCCAGGAAAAGTATCCCACCAACTGCCTTGGAAGTATTAACTTTCTCATACAACAGTGATTTAAGCAGTAGAGACAAACTATTATTATTATTATTATGAGACAAGATAATTTATGGCAACTTGGTGATATTTCCCAGGCGCATCCTGTCATGAGCACTGCACAGAGCTGTTTGGGGTTTTGCGAAGACCACTGCTCTCCTTGACCAAATGGCACGTGCAATGTGGCCCTAAATGCTCTTCAGGTAAGAGAAAGACTGGTTCCCTTAGAGTGTTACAGAACCAGCCTTGGCCAACAGTACCTGAACCAGCAGGTTTGCAATTGTAAGCTGATCGAGGTATTATATGTTATTATCGGATTCTGTTCATTGCTGATTGCTATACTTAGTTAAAATCTACTATTTCTTCTTTAGGATTGCCTCCTCAAGTAGCATAGATCAAGAAGGCAATAAATCTGCCTTTTGTTTTGTAGGGAGATAACAGGAGCTTTCTGGATCCTGGTTCTGTGTTTAGGGTAAAAATCAGACATGTTTTCAAGATGTCCCTGATCCCAGGAGAGGGACAAGAACCAGAGAGGCGTTCCTTGTCCCCAGCGGTGACCCAGGCACAGGGGAAGTTGACTTGCCCCGCAGCCAGGAGCGAGCAGGGGAGAAAGCTCCATCTCTGAGTCACGTTTCCTTCCCCTAGGCTTGTGCTGGGACAGAGCGACACGGTCGCACTGCGTGCCAGCCCAGCCTCGCCGCTTGACTTGGCCTGTGGGCAAGCACGCTGGGCGCGTGCTGCGAAAGGGACGGTGTTTCTGTGTGTGAATATCCTCACAAGTAATCCTAGAATGGGTTGGGTTGGAAGGGACCTTAAAGATCATCTAGTTTCATCATTTGTGTCTTCCATGCAGGATGCTCATCTTAAGCATTTTGTTCCAATATGCTCACTCCGTGTTGTCTGGGTTTGCAGTACAGCTCTTGCAGGGGGGTTACATGCTAGTTTTGGGACCAGACTGTCACTGAATATTACCAGCACTCACTGTGTCGGTCATATTGGCCACCATGGCTCAAGTGCCGCCCTCCATCACGGGCATGAAGCCTTTCATCTTTCCTGACACTGATTGATGTATATTGATTGATTGATGTTATATTGATGTAACTGAATTTGTCCCTTCTGTCATGCGTAAGGGTGGGATCTTAGTGTTCAGCTTTCTAGCCAAAGTCTGTGGGGACAAAAAAAGGCAAATCCAGACTTTCATCTAGTTAAATGGTTGAGTTACTACTCACTGGTCTAGTGGCCAACACATTCCTGTCTGAATCCAGGAACTGCTCTTCAGTTCAGCACTGGGTTCTCTGAAGTTCACGTGTGTAAGGATGGTGTTCAACCAAAACTCCGAAGTTTTGCCTGCTTGTCCTCATTCAAGCATGCTCACTGACTTACTTTGTGATTGTTAGCAATATTTTCTTTTATAAATACTTTGGGGTTTTTCTTTATTTTCAGGAAAAGGTACTCTTAAAAATACTTTTTTCTTAAGAAATAACATCTACGATTACGTGTTACATGAGGCAGATGTTGGTCTAAAGCTTAGTTCTTGCTTAAGGGATACCCTTCAGTCCACTGAAAGGGGTTGATTAGTGTCCTCTAGCTGAACCATTTTTTCCCTCTGTTGCTTTGACCCATTGATTTAATTAAGGTCTAATAAAGAGAAGGCTGAAAGATTGTTAAAAATCCTTTTTTTTTTTTTTCATGACTCTGACCTATGCTGGTCTGTCAGTGCATTTTTGACTCGCACAAGCCCTCTTTAATATGTAAGCACACTGATACAGTGGTTGTCTTCCTTTGAGCCAATTGGTTTTTTCCCTCAATGGTAGATCAGATTTAATTTTGGTTTTAACTGAAACAAATGCTTTTCTGGAAATCTTTTCTTTTAGGGAAAATAAGTAATGAAAAAATAACCAAACCAAGTGACAGTATCAAAAGGAAAGAGACCTTAGAAAGCTTAGTGGTGACCCTTTCTCTATTTCCTTTCCCATCCTCCTTTTGCCAGCAGAGAAAGAAAAATGAAAACTGTTTTTGCTTTCCAATTAAATAACAAGAGTGAATGGAAGTTTATGAAACATGGAGAGTTTTTCATTGAAAATGCTACTTTTCAGCTTTATCTGGGTCAGTGTTAATGCTCAAAAAAATACTTCACACTACTGGTCATCTTGCCAACCTCCCCTATTCCTGCCCCTTCTCCTCCCACCAGCTCTGCAGTTTGCTACTCTAGGGTAGAGGAAAGCTTTTCTCAGCACGCTAATTTTGCCACTGAGCAGGCTCATCTGTATCTTGTAAAAGGGAGATTACCACAAATGTGCTCGCCACTCTGCTTCTGTGTCAGGAGAGAACTTTTGGCACTGAGGTTCCCTGTGCTATCCTGGCTGTTCCAGGACTGTGATGATGGTTTTCAAAAGAATAAAAAAGGGAAAAAAACCCCAGCTGCAACTTCAAGAAATGGCTCTATTGTGCTGGTCGTGGCTTGAAAGAATAGTGTTGCTATCCACAGTGGCAGTTTATGACTGCGAACCTTCTTAGGTGACTCTCATGCTCAGATTCCCATGCTGCAGCTTATTAGCAGCCTGTAGGGCTGCAGTAGCTTTGCAGTACAGCAGGATGTGCACTGAAATAAAAATCTGGTTTGTGGTGGCATGATCCCAGTGCTGGCTGGGCATTAGCAATTAAACCCGGATGAGAATAAGCCACCTGGACTTTGGGACGCCTGGGATATGACACCCCGCTTGCTGAGGGCCATCCCTGCCCAGGAAAGCACTAAAACAGGTGTATAAATCCTACTGTGTTCAGTGGGATTTAGGCACCTGCTTAAAGTTAAGTGCTTGTTTAGAGAGTTTCCTGAATGAAAGCCTGACAATTGCGCCCAAGAGTAACTTTGAAATTAGTTCTAATCTGCTCATCATCACCAGCTGTCATGAGTCTGTGTGAAAAGGGTTTGATTTTGGAAAGATTAAAGACTTCCCAGGCCCTTGGCTTTCGTGTAAGTGACCTTCCCAGATGCCCAGCACCCTACTGAGCTGAGGCAGCCCTGCTCTCATTCCAGGTTGCCCCATGGTCCCACTGGGGCTGCAGTGTCAGGCTGGCACTCCGCAAAGGAAACTGCCCTGCCAGCAACTGAATTGCCCAACTGCGCCTCACCAGCCGTACCCCCTCTGAGACAATCTCTGCAGGCTACAACAGAGGAAGGAAAAGTCCACGCTATATTTAGTAGGTGAGCACAAAGGAAAGTTAGGGGTGGGGGAGAGGAGATTGGTGTCCAAATAGAAGAGTCAGCTGGACCTCCCACTCAGAAACACAGCAGACACCAAGTCCTTCTGTGTCACGGGAGTCAGAAAGCTTCAACAGCTTTCTTTCAGGGTTATTTTTTTCCTTTATAACCCCTTCTTTCTTACAACAGAGTTTGAGGGTAAACTTGAAAATAAATCTAACGTTACACTTAGAGCAACCAGTCTCAAAGGAAAACCAAAACCCAACGAACTCAAATTACTCCTTAATTCTGTATGTGCGCATGTTTACATGCATCTTCTACTTAAGGCAAGCAGGACTGTGTCCATGTAGCTGAGAGTTATTTTATGTTTTTGCTCAAATACATGGTTAATTAGTCAGTGGATGATACCACAGTTGTAGCTCTTTGAAAGACTAAATTTGCAATTAAAACATTTTAAAGGCTTTCTTTTGTGGAGTCCTTAGGTAATTAAGCTGAAGTGCATGTACATTTCCATATATAAATGTACTGGAGCAGTGGTAGCTGATGTAGTAGTTAAGGTCAGGTAGAAACCAGCCTTGCATTTAGAGTCTTTTTCCAGTACCTTACTCAAAACCTCCCTAAATCTAAATTAATCTTCCAGAAATGTATGGGAAATTTGGTTTATGAGGGGAAAAAAGGTCTTGCATTATTACCATAGTCTATCAGTCTTCCCTCAGCGTGACTCCATTCATTTTGCAATGCATGGCTGTTCAGCATTGCCATGACTGAACTTCAAAAGACTTTTGCTAGAATAAAGCATATCACAGGAACAGTCACATTGGGGTGCCCCCACCAAGGCAAGAGCAGGGGCTCAGCCCTGTGTGGCTGCAGCCTGGGGAGCTGAGGGCAGATGTAGGCAGATGTAGGCCCTTTCTGGCCTGCAAGAAGGGGCTTGGGGACAGTATGGTGCTCAGGATGGCTGCGACAAACCTGGGAGCAAACCTGGCTCTGCTGCTGTGTCCTGCTGCTGTGGTCCGCTCCCCTCCCCGAAAACCCCCACTCCAGACTGCAACTTCCCTCTCTGCCTCCCAAAGACATTCCCTCCCTTGCAGTCTTAGTTCCTCTCCTCCTCGCCAAGTACACTGACTCCAGCCTGATCTGAAAGTTAATTTTAACAAATAACATCTTGGGCCGAGCCAAGTTAGGATCTAGAGATAGGACACGCTGCGGGAAGGGAGTGGGGTGGGGGGGTGTAAGAGAGCATGAACACACAGCCTTGTAATATGTGTGAGAGCTGATGCTCTCTGAGCAATCGAGTGCTTATTATTATTTCTCTTGGATAGGTCACCTGGGAGTGGAAGAATTTTTCATTTTAAATTAAAAAGAAATCTTTTATAATGCTCATTTCTGAAAGGGGAAAAAAAAAAAAACCAAACCACCTCATCATGGAAGCAATTAGATGGAGGACACATTGAAAGGAGTGATTAGTTGTTAATTTCTGAGCTGTTGGCCCTGACAGAGTTTTTTTTCGTCAAGGAATTTTTTTTTAAAGGTGTCTTTCATATGCCTATAGACCAAGGTTACTTCTCACTCAATAGCAATTACAGTATGTCCATTCCATGCTAGGGACTGCTTGAGGTGGGTGCAGTGGTCCCCACCAGAGCCTGTGCCAAGTCGAGATGCCAGCAGCTCTGTGAGCTGTTCCTATCTGCTGCTTCTCTCCTCCAAGTCCCAGTAAGTGTTCTAGAGAGTAACTTCCCCCTTCCTTGATGCGACCTGAAAGTATAGCCCTCCGATTTGCATTTCAGGTTCCAAGTCAGCCGTGTCAAGAGTTGAACAAGAATCAAGGAGGATAATGGGTCAGATGCAATTAAGAGGTAAAACTACCAGTGAAATAGCTGCACATTTCAGTTTTCTTTCTTTCTGCCCATCAGATTACAAACCTCAGTCCCACCACCACTTAAAAAACCTAATCTGTAACGGCAAACCCTGTATAACTGCTCTGTTGTATCAGATGGAAACCAGCTAACCAGACACCACAACACAAAAAAAAAAAAAAAAAGCACGTTGTACCTCAGAAAAATACAGGGCTGAAAACACAGAAAAAATGCAGTCTTCTTAAAATATGGACAAGGTCCAGTAATGGAATGAGTAGGGAAACTTGAATGGATCAGAGTCAAAAAACACTCTGCTTAATTCTTAAGGTTTTTATTCGCCTTTCAGCTTATATCAGTGTTAACATCTACTGAGAAATGCAGCCATTTACAATTTGCAGTTCAATGTGTTACTTTAATTAGTATGAAAATTAAAGGGCAACTATAGGCCAATGTGAATGATTATGGAAATACATGTGCATCACATGCAATGCTGTCATTTAATTAATCGTCTTGTAAACTATATCGAGCACTTTAAGTCAGTTGCTGAGTATAACAACTCTATTTTAAATAACCACTTAATACTTAACAGGATGTGGAGAAAACACTATAGCACACGACTGCTTCTCAAGTTTCAGTGTCTGAGATTTTTTAAAGCTGACCCAAGTCAACCCAAAGAATGTTTGACACCCCATGTCTGAACACAAGAAACTCTGTGATGTACAGACATTCAATTACATTTTTTAAAAAGTGAGAAACATTTTGTAAAATAGTGACTTTAGAAAACTAATTGGCAGCAGCAAACTTGAGAGTGAAGGCCAAAGCTAGAGGGGACCTTTTACTACAGTAACTCTAGTCAAGGAAAATGAAAATAAAGGCATCTTTGTTTCTCAGTCAAATTAGCTGATTAAGAAATAAAACATTTTAACATGCTTTAAATGCAGCATTAATTATTTATATGAAAAAAATTAAAGCCAGGTTCCATGAATTACACTTTGTGTGTGTGAATTGAACGTTACGGGAATAGTAATCCTTTTACATTCATGCCTTACTTCATTAGGCAAAACTAAATATTAAGGGCTCTATTCATTCAAAAAATTCTTGTGCATTCAGGTCACACCTTTTCTATGGTCTTTTTTTTTTTTTTTGAGAGTACAATTTACAGCACTGATTTCTTAAAAATGATTCAGAAAAAGCCATCTACTTCTAGAGTATGGGCTCTAGTAAACAGATGTGTTTAGGAAAGGACAAAGATACAGGGTGCTTGTCATTGGTGAAAAGGCCCAGCATAAGTTGTACTGTATGGTCTTAAAGCTGGTGTAATAATATAGAAAATCAGATGCATTACCGGTAGGGAAGCTCTGAAGTCTGTAAACCATTTGTCTAGATTGATTAGTAAATAATTTTTCCCCACCATTGATTGTTTCCCATGACTGGACAGTGCTTTATTCAGGTGAATGGAGGACAGAGGTTATTTACTTGGGCAGTTGTGTTCAGGGGTGTACTTTTCTATTTTCCATATATGCTCATTTTAGCAGTGGTGTGTCCCATGCTTGGCTCCCCAGGAGGAGAGCCCATCCGCTGGCGCTGCACTGATCTGTGGGATGTGGTTAAACATCTGCTGGCACTGAGGCTGGGATCATCCAAGTCACTGCTCTGCTCTGCTTTGAAGGCAGACCCCTGAGGTAAGGAGCTGGTGAATTAATTAATTGTTTTGCTAACACATACATGGAAAGAAATAAGAATTGAACTCTGGTTTGTTTCAGTTTCTTTCCTTGGGTGTTTTGTTGTTTTTCTTTACTGACTGAGGAGAGGAGCAGCCAGAACTGTGCACTGATGATCAGCTTGAACTTTCAACATCATTAAGAGTCACTTAACATCAAAATAATAACTTTAAAAGAGAGAGAGAAGAAAAACAGAACAATCCCAATCAAGAAATTACAAAAAGGGGGATACTCAGAAGCTTGCAAATTGTCAGCTGGCTGAATTTAAATAAACTTTTGGGAAACAAAATATTGGGAAATGGGACGAGGCATCAGATGGTTGGGTAAGATCGATGGATTTAATAGTTTAGTTAATATGGATCAACATCTGCCTTTAGTTACATCTGCACAACCCCCTGACTTCAGCAGAGTTGTACTTTTGGAACAAGTTTGGACCAATGTTTTTAAATAGGCCCTGGTGCAGAATATCTGCAGAGAGCCTGCGCTGCTCAGCGCTAGTGTAACCAGGCAGCTCTGGAGAGAATGGGTAATACAATATGTTATTGTTTCTTGTGTAATTTTTAAAATACATTGAGGAGTAATCTATTTTTTTATAATAGAGTGCTCCCTGTCTCTTTAAGTAACTGTCAGATGTAGGATGTCCTTGTGCCAAAATGCTACGGTCTGCTCCCTCTGTGCAATTGTTAATTAAATCTATCCCTTATTGTAGAGCCTGCCTAGTCTCTTACCCATTCTGCTTATCTGTGATACCAGATGATGCTCAGCAATTCATGGCCAACCTGCTCCCACCTTCAATAGGGCCTCCTGTGCACTGACCTTAGCCAGCTTCACCTTTTCGTTATTCCCAAGGTGAGCAGAGCCCCAGAGGCAACAGTTTTATCAACTTTTCCTGTTGACCAGATGATGGTTCGGTGATAAATAAATGGAGTGTGCTTGAGCTGGAGGCCTCCCACACACTGTCTCTCCCTGCCCCTCTCCAGCTCCGGCTGCCCGCCTGGACGCAGAGCGGTGCAGGGAGAGGGTACTGTCCTCAAAGTGCACGGCAGGCTGCACAGCTGCTGGCAGGCGAGAACAGCTTTTGCCTGTCCAGGTAATGTTACTGTGCCAGTCGTCGTGCCAGCTGAAAGGTTTCTCTGCTTGGTAGTGAACTATGACACCTGCAGATCTCTTCATCCCGCTGCTAAGGCTGATAACCAGGAGCTGGTAGGAATATTTTCATAGCTGACAAGCTGTTTCCCATGAACAGCGTCAAAGATTTAAAAGCCACTTCTGCAAGTGGGACTTTCTGGCAAATATAGACTCAGCAAATCTTTTATTATTACCATATGGCTAGAAATACTCCTAGAGTTCTCCTGAAAATGGGTACTGTACCAGCAGAAAGCAATATTCTGTTGGCCTGTGCATTGCCTCAAGGGTATTTACTATGGTAATAAGATCAGTAATTCATCTCCTAAAATCACTGGGAGTACAAATGCTTATTTAAGTAGATGGTATCTTGATTGCAACTGAGTCAGGAGAGCTCTTAAAGCTGCCTGTTTAGGCTACAGATCTTCTGTTAAAGGCAAAGGACTAGTGGTTCTTGGTAAAGAGAAGAACATCGTATTTCAAAGCTACCTTGCATTTCAGCAATTCACAGTAGGTGCACAGCACATCCCTTGGTGAAATGGGTGTGTACAAGTATGTCAGGAAATCATGCCTATTTTTTTTTTCACATTTTTCTT
Organism: Eurypyga helias; assembly: GCF_000690775.1. Lineage (NCBI taxonomy): Eukaryota > Metazoa > Chordata > Aves > Eurypygiformes > Eurypygidae > Eurypyga > Eurypyga helias. Next base: position 21,707 of record NW_010256466.1, read on the forward strand.
TCCATAGCAATGTAGTGAAAAGAGATATAAATATCTCTCCATCTCCAAATGGTTGGTTAGAGCAGAAGAGACAGAGAGAAAGGCATATTCCAGCAGCACACGGAGCCATTTAAACCCTGTTGTGCTGGAGGATGCAGAACCAACATAAATTAAGTGACAGCCTTGGCCAAGAAATAAAGAAAAAGGGAAAGATTTGGGGGTAAAATTATTTGCTTCATCGCAGAGTAGGCCAGTGTCAGAGAAGTATCCCATGTTCTTGAGACCCTTGCAGCCTCCCATCTGCTAGCTCACAAACTCAGCAGGCGTATTCTCTGGAAGTCCTGGAGGAAGAAGCCTTCAGTCTTGCCCAACTGCTTTTTTTTTTTTTTTGCTTGTTTGTTTACAAAGCTGATCAAGAGAAACTGTGGATTTGTGGCAAAGGAATAGAAATGGGAGTTTACAGACTTAGTTTCTAATACCGATCTCTGCTGAAGGAAGTCTTTCAGAAAACATGATACGATCTAGAAATAGAGATTCGTCCAGTTGGTTTTTTTTTTTTTGTTTGTTGTCCAAAGAAGGGCAATGAAGCTGGTGAAGGGTCTAGATCACAAGTGTTAGGTTAATGGTTGGACTCAATGATCTCAGAGATCTTTTCCAACCTAAATGATTCTATGATTCTATTTGCGGAAAACCGTATTTGACTTCTGAGAATCCAAAATCAGTGCCTGTAGCCCTGTGCCAGGAAAGTCTCAGGTGGTCCATAGTGTTTCACATAGGTGATGTGGCACCGAAGGTGAATCACAGAAAAACTGAGCTAGAAGTGCCTAAACCAGATGTTCTCTAGTTTGCCAAGAATCTTGAGCCCTTAATGAGGACATGTGGCTGAAACGGAAAGCATTAGCTGTGTTCCTGCAGAATGTTGTTCTGTACTTTAACTTCATCAATACTGTTCCTTCTTTGCACAGTTATTAAGCTAAATATCACTGAGGCGTGTGCAAATTTGACGAGAGAAATATTTGTTTGTGCTGTTTATATATTTCAGAAATTAAAGATTTTTCAGCAGGCACAATTCTGCCTTGTGAGCCAGAATTTTCACTCTATTTTTTTCAGCAGTCGTGAAGCATAACAAGAATTTGAAATAACTCTCACCAGCTTGATCACTGTTGTCAGACAGAGTATATATGCAAATTAAGCTAATAAATTTTGCTGAAGTTCTCTGGATTCCACCAGAATGTATGGAATTGTCTTTCCTTAGTTAACAGCGCTTAACACTTATGTAGCAATTTCCATCCTTGGTGACAAGCTTATTAATCAATGCAACACCTCAGAAAGAAGCATTGCTATGTATTCCTATTAGACTGTGAAATTTAAAATGTATGGATGTGCTCTGAAGTGTTGGCCAAATAGCTGAAGAAACTTGGGGTTTGAATTTGGGAGTTTGTGGTTTCTGTCCCATGATTAGGCCAGATTCCTTTGACACACAGACCCCTTTATGTATTTAATAGATCAAGCTCTGCTGAGTTTAGAGCCACACATCAGCATGGCCATACTCTGACTTTGAAATATGGCGGTAACGCAACTGGTTTTTATAATTGCTGCCTAGAGGACCTGAGACGGGGATACAGCACACTGCTGCGATTTGCTCTTTGCAGCTTTGTTAAGGCTTGCGGGAGCTGGAAGGTGTGTTTCCAGTGCACAGTAAATAGGGTTGTGCTAAATGACCCGTCTTTTTTCATGCTAATAGGTGTGACGGTGTTGGATTAACAAAGAAGTCAATCCTGATATAGCGATGATAATTTTGATTTAGAGTGAAATCCATTGAGTTCCCTCACCTCTTTTCTGTGCCTGCTATTGTAGGACACCAATGTAATGGTACCACTGATATGCCCTCCTTGCAGCCAAGAAAGTGTCAGATGAGAGTGTTTTCTGCCTGCTACATCCCAGGAAGAAAAAAGGTGTATTCTGTCCAATAAGCTTGGTTTGGGAAATGAGTTTTGTTCACTGTGACCAGGTCTGCAGAAGCCACCAGGCAACTGCAGTGAAAAAGGCCTCCTATAAAGGGTATAATGAAAGACAAACCATTTCAGTTGGTGACTAGAGGCATATCAATAAAGATCACCTTCTGCATATATCAAGTGATTGATAGCAAGTTTTCAAGCTTTTTCAGTTCCCTGGTAGGGCCATCCTACTGCAATAAAACACATGGATTTCTCTGATAACCTTGCAGATAAACCCCCCCTCATGCTGCATGTAAGAAGAGTGTCAAGAATTAAAAAAAAAAAAAAAGGTACAGGGAGTTATTACTTTTAAATAGCTCAGTCCCTTGTTTTTAAGGGTGACAATATCTAAAGTGTAGCAGGAGGGGAACCGTCAAACATCTCGTTGCTTTGCTCTGTTGGTAGGCAGCCCCTGAGACTTTGTCAGCAGCCTGACATAAATCAGCCTTTTGAGGTGTAACAGCCCAGGACATGCCCTGTGAGCCAGGACAGGACCTTTTGGGATACCTGGAGGGGAGATTTGAGATGAGAACAGCTACCTAAAAATTGACACCCCTCTGGCAAGCTCAGCAAGTGTAGCCCCTGTGCTGGGTACCTCGATGGGACAGACTAGGGCCACGGACCAAATGGTGATGGCTCCCACATACCTGCCTGCAAGGCACAGGCTGCAGTCCCATTCTCCCTGCCTGTCTCCTGGCTAGCTAAGTTGTTGGTACTGCCTGTGGTTTGGGCTGGGGGCTTGTAGATACTCCTTTCCCTTGTGGATGCTGAGTCTGGCCCCTCAGTGCATCTGGTGCTTGGTCTCGTGCTGTTAATAGGAACCGATTGCTCCTGTTGAAAAGTGCTGTGTTTTGAAGTTTTGTGCATCCAGACATTGTGAAACATACATACCTAGAAGCTATGGAAGCATTATGAGATTTTATGACCTAATCTTATCCATTTCATTGCCTCATGCTCATGGAAGTCTTGTGTCAGCTGTTGGGAGACCACAAACCTTGGAGAAGTCAAGGAGCTTTTGGGAAACTCTTACTGAGATGAATTTTACAGTTAGAGAAGGAAATCCAAATTCGTGAGACTCCAAGACCTGGGAAGGCACCTTGAAAATACCAAGGTTGATCTGCTTCATCCACACACAGCCTGTTTAGGAATTGGTTCCAGCTACAAGGCTTGGGTTTGAATCTGGATCCAAATATCCCTTAATTTAAAGGTGAGATGTTTATCCTGATGATGTCAATGTGATTTCTATTACTAGCTTAACTGGATGAGAGTCTACGCTGCATTTTAAACCACAGAGTTTTAGTTTGACCTATACGTAATGTAAAGATGGGTATTAACTGGGAAATCTAAATTTCTGGAAGTCTCTCTCTCTCAGTAGTTCTTATTAAATTCAGTAGTCGAATATAATGTAGCTTTCTGTTCTAATCATAGCACTGCTGTACTTGGGCATGGCACATCAAAGGGGTTACCTTGCTCTCGTAGCAGAATTCTCCTTCGGTTCTCTCACTCTGGGGACCAACACCAGATTTCCCCGGATCTGTGCACAGCCCAGATTTTCAGCTCCCTTTTAATCTTTGGCAATTTGAATTTATATGGAAAACTTACAGGTGACAGTCTGGCTACGTTGAGACAAGTTGGATAGAAACCATGTCAGAACAGTCCCTGAAAGTCCTACGATGTGCTTAAAGCATTTCAAGAGAACCCTTGATCGAAAGTATCAAAGGGTTACAGTAAGATCAAGAAGAATTAAAACTGATGGTGTGCCAGAAATCACGTGCAGCACAAGGTCATTACTCACCCTCGTTAAAGCGGTCTCAGTACTGTGGCCTGATCTGAAGCTTAATTGAAAAGTTTCAAATGATGCATTATAACGAAGACAAGACAGCCACTGCCCATTCCACGACCTCTGCTAAGCAAGGCAGATCGGTAATAGGGCAGAAATCTAAGCAATTGCTTGAGGATAATCAAGGCCTAATGAGGTATTCCCTTCTGTCTTTCAAAGGTGGAGGAACCTCTCCCTGATAATGGAGAGAAAGCAAGGGCTGATGTGAGCAGGTTCCTGCATCCTGGGAACAGGCCACCTGGCCAGGGTAGTCACAGTCCTCGGCAGCAGAGGGAATACAGAGGGCAGCACTGTATCTGTAGTGCGGGTTGTCGGGTGTACGGAAGGTTAGTGCCATGGCCTGGGACAGCCTCCTCTCAGTTGCTTTCTTCTACAGTCGTTTTCCGTTACCCCAGACCTTGACCCAAAGTGATCATAAGGAACCCATCAGGTCTGAATTATTAGTTGTGTTAGAAACCAAGACAGTGGCAATAGGAGATAACTGACTGCTGATGTTATCAATTTTCCCTAAAAATTCACAAAAAACCCAAAACCTGTTGATGTTCCACTTGAGCACGATAACAAACTGCAAGTCACAATTACCCAAAGAAATTGAGTATCTCCTTGGCATCTTCCTCTTTTTTTGTTCTATTATCTGTTCTAGCAGAGAGGTCAGTGCCCATATCCACACGATTATCTCCACATCCAGCTGCCAAGTTGTGAAAGCTGCTCTTCCTGGGCTACTGCTTGGGCGGCCGTATTAAAGGGTTAGCGCGTGTCCCTGCCCGATGAGCTGTTACGGTGTGGAATCACCTTTCAGTCTGCAGAAGCCAAATGGTTTTTCATATTTCGGAAGTAGTCAGCTCACCCATTTTAACCCATACCTGTAGGCTGTGCTTTTGTCAGGAAAGGGTGTCTCTCCAGATTCGGATCTGTTTGCGGAGCAGGTTTGCTTGCTGTTCCTAACCTCTCCTGTTTTGATAAGATCTCCCTCCTGTCTTGAGAAACACTAGCCATGGGAAGCTAGGCCAGACAAAAACATTGTATAAGGTTTCAGGTTCAGTGACGGAGTACAGTATTCAGTGATAGACTTGCTTAAAGGCATTGTGCACAATGACAAATTGCAAAAATTGTAGAGCACAATTCTTCGTAATTCTTTGTTACTTCCTAATTTTATGTACAGTTAAAGTACCTGCTTTCTTTGCTATGAATCCTACTTTATCTTCTGTTTTTTTCATGTAGTTTCCTCCAACTTTAAACACAGGGACTGAAAAAGAAAGGTAATATAAAGAAAAGGTTATAGTAAAATAGCTAAAACCTCACTATGCAGCTCTTCAGGTAGCTGTGTTGAAGACCATCAGAGGTGCAGCTGGCTTCGCTGGGACACCCTTGGGCTTAGCATTAAACCATGTGTTCTGCTGATGTAAGACCTTTCATATATGACATATGGCATCAGCCCTACAAAATATTACTGGTTGGCGGACAGCCCTGCTTCTGTCTGTTGCTTGCAAATTAATACTGTAAGTCTGTGCAGGTAAATAGGTTGTCATCAGCCCTGCCCGTGGTCACTGCGAGCTGCACCCACGAGCCTCAGGACTCTGCGTCTCTACTTCCCTTGAGAGGGACTTGTGTGTTAAGCTGCTGGTGCTCTACCCAGGAAAGCAGTGGCTGAGCAGTGCTGCCTGGGGAGGAACCACTGTCAACGTGGTTTTTGGGTCTCCGAGGAGCTCTGGGACGGGGCACTGCCAGCTGCTGCATGAGAGCTGCCACGGCAGCTGGCTGGACTCTGTAGGAGCTGGAGCCTGCCACAGCATCAGCGGGGCAAGCAGTGAGAACAGGCTGCCTGTACCAGCCTGCAGGTACAGTGTCAAGAGGCATTTCTTGATATATTGTTTCTTATTAAGAATCATTGACTGATTTAGCCAGTTACAGGATTTTTTTACTCATTTTGCTTGTATATGAACAAGGGCAAAATGCAGATGGAGGGATGCCTAGCATGTCTTGGGAACAAGTACCGGTCAGCTCTTCTCTGGTGTTTGCAAATCTCATCTAGGGCACATCTTTTTGACCTCAGGGTTGCATTTTCCTCGTCTGGCAGTACGATTGTCCACACTTCCCCTGAGTCATTGCGGCATTCAGACAACTCACTCTGTCTCCCTGCTCAGCTTCCAATATCTTGGGCTAGGGAAAGTCAAGGCCAGCCTTAATTTGTCTGTTCTACAGGTTTGCATACTTGTGTGCATGTGGTGTGTATGTGATGGGCCATGGCTTGTGGATTGAGCACTGCTGGTTTGGCTGTGAAGGATAAGAAAGATTCCAAAAAACTTAAGTGTGCTGGGTGGGGAGTGAGAGTGGCCAGTGAGAAAATGTTCTACCTATATGCAACCTGTATTTTTACCACGTTTAGGTAATGAGAGGAAGGAAAAAACAACTGACATTTTTTAAAAAATGTGGATCTTGGAATCCATGTGGCAAAAAATAGGGCAGTTGAGTTATCAGTAGCTGATGAGAATATGAGAAGAGTAATTATTGTATAGTCCTATTAATGAAATGGTACTGCAGCTCAAAAGAAAAAAGAAAGTCACCAAAGAGAGCCTGATGGGTTACTTCAGGGAAAAAATAACTTCTATCAATGGAATTGTCAGTTTGTTAGCTTAGCAGAGAGCTCTGGACACTTACAGAAATTCAAAACATTTCCATATATCGCAGTCCAGGATGGAATTAAAGTGTTGTAAAGCTTCCCTGGAAGCCAACATTTATCTAATATGTAAGCATATTTAGATTTCATTTTGAAATGGTTTTTAAAGGCTATCCTTTGGCTGCACTCTATCCTTCATTCTAACTTTTCTTTGAATTGTTGAACTCTTGAGATTTTTATGCTAAGAAAAATGTACTTTCAGAACCAGAAATGCCTGAATGACCAGTTACAACATGTACTAACCCTGAGAGATATCCATTGAATCTGCTCTCCTCCAATTTACTTGCTGTTTTTCCAATCATGCCTGGCATTAATGTTCTACACTTAGCTAAACTCTGTGTGTTATGTTTTAGATCTATTTTTGTTTTGTCTAAAAAATTTCCAAATTGTCATTAAGTATTCAAGATGTAATCTCTGTAGCAGGAAACTAGTTATCAGAATCATATAAAATAACTGGGCAATAGAAATAACTCTGAGCAGAATGCATTTATTTTTTCTCAGAATTAATTTAGAGGGAATTTAATGCCTGTGAAAAGTGCTGGATTGCAACATCAGAGAACTGAAGCTACTATTTAACCACAGAACGGTTACAGGACGGGAGATGGCTTTACAAGATTCCCCATGAGGGTTGACAAAATATTTGTCTCAGGTTTGGTGCCTTTCATCTAGCTGGAACAACCAAGCTTTCATGTGTCAGTAACAGTCGCTCTCAGAGGTTGTTAGCTTTCACCTGGGTGATAGAGAGAGCCCTTCTGTAAAAAGGGGTTTTTTTGCCTTTGTGATTACTGGCTAATGTTTATAATACGGTTAAACCTAAAAAACGGGATTTACTACAGTTCATTTGGTGCATCACTGAAAGGGACAGCCCTGGGTCTGAAATTCAAAGCACAAGGTGTGTCGATGCTGTCCCTGATCCCTGTCACAAAGGCAGGCAGAGCTGGACGGGAAGGAAGGGGTGGACGCTGTGACCTGCACCCCACTGCAGTCTTGTCACTACCCTTGTGATGTCCCTGGCAGAGCACCGCTGTGCTTGGACCCCTTCAGAGAGGCTCTCAGGCCCAAGCTTTGCAGCTTTGGTTTCTGTTGCCACCTGTTTATCAGAGGAAAGATGAGAGTGGCAGGCTGTAAGATGCCATTATTGGAACTATGCCAGGTTCAGGGTCCAATTCTCATATTTCCCTTTTTTTTTCCTCGATTTCCAGAATAGTCATTTCTGAAGGCATGTATGGTCTGCATGGTTTGAGTCTCAGGTGATAGTGTTCAGGTGCCTATTAGACAGATGCGGACAATGTGATGTGTGCTAACTTGGTGGTCTTGCCAGCTGCAGGAGACACTGAAAAGTGTGTTTTCATGATATATAGAATCCTAGAATGGTTTGGGTTGGAAGGGACCTAAAAGATCATCTAGTTCCAACCCCCCTGCCATGGGCAGGGACACCTTCCACTAGGCCAGGTTGCTCAAAGCCTCATCCAGCCTGGGCTTGAACACTTCCAGGGATGGGGCATCCACAGCTTCTCTGGGCAACCTGTTCCAGTGCCTCACCACCCTCTTGATGAAAAATTTCTTCCTGATATCTAATCTAAACCTCTCCACTTTCAATTTAACCCCGTTGCCCCTTGTCCTATCACTACAGGCCCTTGTAAAAAGTCTCCCCCAGCTTCCTTGTAGCCCCTTCAGGTATTGGAAGGTGCTATAAGGTCTCCCTGGAGCCTTCTCTTCTCCAGGCTGAACAAGCCCAACTCTCTCAGCCTGTCCCCATAGCAGAGGGGCTCCAGCCCTCTGAGCATCTTTGTGGCCTCATCTGGACTTGCTCCCACTGGTCAATATCATTCTTATATTGGCAACCCCAGAGTTGGATGCAGTATTTCAGGTGAGGTCTCACCAGAGCAGAGTACAGGGGCAGAATCCCCTCCCTCGACCTGCTGGCCACACTTCTCTGGATACAGCCCAGGATACGGTTGGCTTTCTGGCCTGCCAGTGCATGCTGCTGGCGCATGTCCAGCTTTTCATCCCCCAGTACCCCCAAGTCCTTCTCCTCAGGGCTGCTCTCAATCGATTCTCTGCCCAGCCTGTACTTGTGCTTGGGATTGCCCCCACCCATGTGCAGGACCTTGCACCTGGCCTTGTTGAACTCCATGAGGCTGGCACAGGCCCACCTCTCCAGCCTGTCCAGGTCTCTCTGGATGGCATCCCTTCCCTCCAGTGTGTCGACCGCACCACACAGCTTGGTGTCATCAGCAAACTTGCTGAGGGTGCACTCAATCGAACCATCCATGTCACCAACAAAATGTTAAACTTCAATATATATTTGCTGCTTTGTTATATTAATATGTTTGATGTTGATGGTTTTTACTGACTTCATGAGGAGTGGGAGAGAGAAGTAGCCTCAGGGTAGTTTTTACTGATTTCTCTCAAAGGGAAAGACTTTCACAGTACTGCCTGCCTCCTTGTGAGCTCCTAAGGCAAAGAAAAATCAACTTTTCCATGTTTCATCTGTGCCTGGTCTCTCAGCGAAGGGCAATCTGCCTATACAGGACGCACAGCAGACATGTAGCTCTGCTGCTCTCATGACAAGGCCACCAGAAATACATCCACCCCTGAACAGACCAATAAGCTTGTTACTGTAATGCAAAGCCAACCTAAGGACGAGCCCAGTAGGAACCAGTTAAAAGTTTTTTCCTCTGAAGCCACATTCTGCTGGTTGTGGTATTTTGGACAGAGGCTGCATTCCCTCGCACCGGAATTTCCTGTATTAACACTGCACAGGAGTGGGTTTATTTTGTAGTCCTTGAGATTTCCGAGCTTCATGGATTTCACAGCCTTTACGTGCCATGAAACAAAGATTTGGTTTCTACTGAGGCATTGCAGAAAGGATGAGCATCTGCTGAGTTGTTGGTCTTCCGAAGGTTGATGCCCTCCAAGATCAGAGGTGACTCAACCTGGGATTATCTCACTGAAGACTGAGGTGTTAGTGACACAACTCTTATGTAGCTCATAGATGCTTTATGCACTGATTTATGGAGCTCAAAGGAATATTTCCTCATTTGTAGTCGTTTGCAACCTAACGTACTGCTGAGGGAGCTCCTGTTGCTTCTGCCATAGCAGGAATATGGTGGTTACAATCTGTAAAACACTAAACTAGGCCAGGGCATGGACATCCTGCTTCAACATCTTCCACCCTCAATATGTCTGTTGACCTCTGGGCTTGTGGGCTCAATACTCTAAAGGCAATGTTATAGGTTCGTTTTGTGTTGAGGGCTTTTTGGAGGGGCCTGTGGACTCTCTCTTTTCTCAGACTCACCTGACTCTGGCCCAGCTGTGTCATTCGCACTTCTTAACTTAATCAAAATTGCATTTCAGTTATCAAACCTCCAAATGTACAGCGTCAGTGAAACAGAGACATGTTATGTAAGACTTTTTGCATAGAAATGTGCAATATATTATTCTATACTGAGTTTTGTGGAAGAGTGGAAAATATCTGTTTGGTTTTGGAAATACATTACAGAGTTATTTAGGTGCCAAGTTTTTCATTGTTCTACTGTCTTCCTGATCTGCAAGTTTTAAAAAGCAAATCATTAGACTGTTGCAAATTTTAAAATTATATATCCAAGAAATTTTGCACTGTGGTGTTGAGTCAGATCTCAGACCTTCACAGGAAACAAAGTGGCATCTGTGGTTCTGTGGAACAGGTTTCCCAAAACTGCCTAGCCCATCTCTTCACCCCCTCTCCTTTATGCACTTCCCCACCTTAAACTGTTCATATTGATCCAGTTTGCCAGGGACTCTGAGTGAAATGCTCAGTTTTCCCAATATTTGTACTTTATGACTAAGCTACATTACTGGTTTAAGATTTTTTAAATCTGAGTCCAGATGCTTTCTACCTTAATTGCATGCTAATTAACATTGTGCTTTGTGGAGGATTAATGTCTAAGTATCAATATATAAACTGTAGGCCTACCCCAGCCATCTCTCTCCTATACCTGCAGTGCAGAAAACAGTTTTCTTTTTTCCCAAGGTGACGGTTGTGCTTCCCAGCAGGCCAACATGGATTTTCAGACTTGTTGCAGAGCTCCACAAATAACCAGTCAAACGCAGAAAACGGTTTTCTTTTTTCTTTTTTTTTTTTTTTTTTGTCAGTTCAAGGTGACAGTTGTGCTTCCCAGCAGGCCAACATGGATTTTCAGACTTGTTGCAGAGCTCCACAAATAACCAGTCAAATCTCCCCCACCCAAACCTTCCTGACACAGTCTTTCTTTTGTATCCTTACATTCTTTTTAATTAAATTTTCCTCAGTAGTCAATATGTCCCAAACCTGTGGAGTCTCATAGGTAGGAAATATCATCAGGCCCTCCTTAGAGGAACACTGCTGTCATGTCCCTGCTGCAGCTCCTGCTTGCCTGTGCAAGAGGATGTCAGAGCATTAGCAGATCTCATCTCTCCCAAGCACTAATTTCATTTACAAAATGTTGTGGTTATTTCTAAAGTGTGTGAACTTTCCTTACTCTGTGTTCTTGAACCATGAATTAATGCTCTGTTTCCATCTGTATGGCCTCAGTACGTATCCAGTGCTGCACACAAGCCTTCAAAGCTGTGTGGCAAGGATGATATGAGAACAAATCACCATTAAAGCAATTACCTTAGATTTTCTGTGAGTCTCGCTGGTAAGTTTGCAGTGGTCCTTGCGGTGGTCAGCTGATGGCCAAGAAAGCACTTGGCTGGATAGGTCTCAAAGCGCTACCTTGATCACTGGAAACTAACTAAAGGTGAAGGAGAACAGTAGCAAACATAGAATCACAGAATGGTTTGGGTTGGAAGGGGCCTTAAAGACCATCTAGTTCCAACCCCCCTGCCATGGGCAGGGACACCTTCCACTAGACCAGGTTGCTCCAAGCCTCATCCAGCCTGGCCTTGAACACTTCCAGGAATGGGGCATCCACAGCTTCTCTACAGCATACCCTACCATACAGATACAGTCAGGCCATGTGCTGTGCGCTCGGGCGGTGTGCTGGTGGGGTCCTGCTATGTAAATACAAACGGAACGATTGTAAAGTTTATAATTTTCATGGAATTCTTAATTTTTCTTCTCCAAACTTCATTCTTATCATTTAGATTTGAAATCATCTGGCCTGCAAATCGGAAGTTGTGCTGTGTGCTCGGGCGGTGTGCTGGTGGGGTTCTGCTACATAAATACAAACGGAATGATTGTGAAGTTTAATTTTCATGGAATTCTTCATTTTTCTTCTCCAAACTTCATTCTTATCATTTAGATTTGAAATCATCTGGCCTGCAAATCGGAAGTTGGTATTGCTCCATGCAGTATCCAGGCTGAGCTCCGGTTTGAATTACCTGTTTAAAATTCCCCTTGTTTTATAATTTCAGCAGAATAGTTTCAATCACTTCTTGTTGTGGGCCGTGGTGCTGTACAGTGGGCTGCACATTGCTGAGAAGCTTCAGTCTAGAGGTAGTTGCGCTTCAGTGCCAAGAGAACTAATAACTGGATGGATGGAAAGCGTCTGGGATTGATGTGGTTTAAAGGTGCTGTTCGTGCAAGCTATTATCAGGGAAGAAGTAAGGGAAGAGATTCCCTCTTAAAATGCAGGTGCTCTCGTGCTTTCCCTGACAGATGTGTTCCAACCAACAGTGTTTTGAATTCTGTTTAAAATTTGAAAGAGCTAAACCTTCAGGCTCTTCTCTTCCTTTCTTAAATTCATTTCCCTGTTTAGATGAAAAAGAAACATCTTGCAACTTACTTTAAACTTTCTTCAAAAGAACTGCTGGAAAAGGAACATTCGTGTGAAGCACATAAGCCATAAACGAATGTTAAGCACGGCAGACAGAGCGATTTTAAATGGGCTAATGGACAGGCATTAGACTGTAGGAATTTCCTAAGAGAAAACCTCAGATACGGAGGGACTGCCAGGCGGGGATAAAACCCCAATGAACAAGCCAAATGATAGAAAAGTGTTAGCAGGGTAAAGAGCAGGACATGCGAAATAAACACGGAAATGGGGAAATGGCGCCAGCAAGGATAATGAAAGATAGAGAACATTTCGGTTAAGTAACTGATGCAGGAGCATACACACACAGCCTGTACCGAAAATGCAAGCTCTTAGGGTGGCTCTCTCCCTCCCCCCGCCTCATTTTGGCATTTTTTACCCTGCTAACGATGGTAGCTTAACAGAGTTAACAGCATTAATGGGCAAATCTCCTTCCCTCTAAATGTGCAACAGACTTTTTCACAGTGCTCTCTCAGACGTTTTCAGGTGTGTACTTGCCTCGAAATTTCTGACAAACTGTTTTCCTCAGATAATTTCTTATTAATTTTGTTAGGTCTCCTGGCTGGTGGGTGCTTTCCCTGACTGTGTGGAAGTAGCAAAGCAAAAAGGTTGGGGTTTGCATGATTTGTGAATATGAGGGGGAAAAAAGAGCAGGCTAAAAAAAAAGAAATACCCCACAGGAAAGAAATAATGGGCAATATGTTTCCTTTTGAACTTTTTCAAATCAACCTCTGGAAAAGGTGTCATAAAAGCCCCCAGAAATGAGTAACAGCACAGGGACAAAGAAAACTCTGTTACAGATGTCCCTGCAAGTCTATGAGCAAATTGTTTTTTTCTAAATAACTCCAGAACATTACATGGCCTTAACAAGTTTCCCAGGACAGGAACTCCTAGTTTATTACTTGCCCACATTGTCATCAGAAATTAATTTTGTCCCTGAAAGACAAATTGGCTGGTAGCTTATGAAGTTAAATGGAAAGAACAAGTGAGCATCTGTTTCTTCTGCATTTTGTCTCCTTGGTGTCTTACATATAAATGAATCAGAGTGTTCAAACTTAAATTAAGATCTTTGGCTAGATAAACAGTTAAAACTGGTTCCCATAGCTACCTCTCACACATAGCTGTGATTGCATTATAATCCCCTAGTAATCAGGTCTAAATGAAAGAAAGATGATAAGGGTGCTATTTTCAGTTTTCAGTACTGATTTTTATTAGCTCTCAATCAGATCAGCACTGCTTTGCCTTTCATCACATTGTGGCAGTGTTTGTAGAATCATTAGAGTAATAAAGTGTAAATCTTACCGAGGTGCATTTTTCTTGAGGTGTTTTATATAACGAAAACTCTGAAGATTACATTGGCGGGTACAGGAAAGATTTGTTTCTACAACTAAAGTGAGGATGTAATGTATGCTATATTCATTTATTCTTTACCCAAGCGAATACCTAATGAATTACCTTGCCGAGGTAAAACAAAAAGTAAAAATATCCAAGGAATCAGCCTGTCTGAACATGGTCCTAATATACTGTATATTGCAAGTACTGAGTTTAGTCGTTTTTTTAATTTGCCTTATTATCTAGTATCATATCTCTCCCTGTGCATTACCATGCACAAATGAATTACAGGCAAAACCACAAGCACTGCTATTACCAGCCTGCTGTTTTTAGTAAACTCGTGCAGCCCAATAAAACATCATGTAGCAGCAATATATAAGTATTTATCGTAGAGTAAATTTCAGCTAAACAAAAGCACGCAGGGAGGCCTGATCCTGCTCGTGGGAGAGGCAACGGCAAAGCTGGAGTTTGGCTCGTAGGCCATTTGCATCTCACCTGCACCCTTGATTTGCAGTATCCTTTGAGGTAAATTTTACTTAATAGCTTTACTTCTAAAAGGTTCCTGACTGCCAAATTTAGAGGAGACTTCACCCAAGCCTCAGAGGTGTTCCTGGGTGTTTCTGCAGGCAGAGCTATCCTTTAGCACAGAAATTGCCTTGTGTAGTGTTGCAGGACTGTTTGCAGAGTTTGCAGGTGTGCCCCACATTTGCAATTAACTCCCACTTTAATACTGGAGTGATTTTACTTTCCCATAGACTTTTTTTTTTTAAATATCTGAGGAATGTTACAGTGTATCATACTATAGCATAGCTATGAAAATGTCACCCCATTTTAAATAGCTGAACTTTATTCTATATTTAAATGAGGAGTAAACAGTTCCCAGTAATTCAGTGTTAGGTATTTACAGCCATCCACACAACTGCAGGAGTACTATACTGCAACAGAAATTAGTCACCAGGTTGAAAAAGAAAAAGCAAACAAATAACTTTCTGGTTGTCTGTTTGATTTTAATGTACTTGACGTAGGAACTATGCCTGATATTAACATTAACAAGTTATACTTACTTTCTGTTCTATAAAAGATGAATCTGCTCAGCCATCTAATAGTGGTGTTTGCATAGTTAGCAAAGTCTAAGATACAGTCTGATGTTAGGACATGGAATATGTTAGGACAGGGACCATTTAATGTATACGAATTTATACCCAAGATAATTAGATAGTGGTATTCACATCTGGAAAAAAAAAAAAAATCAGTTCATATGATGTTATAGATAAGGAAACTAAATTTATATTTCAAATTTTAATCTATTAAGACTTCTAAGATGCAGAGAGGTTCTCAGTGTAAAATGACTCATTTGCTACTAATATAAACTACAAAAAGCTCAAATTCAAACACTGTTTCAAGGCAAATAGGCAAAGAGAGTGTTTTGGTCAGAAAGGTTCTGTGTGTGTTTGTATGTTGACACGCAAATGTAGTATGTCTGGAAGATGTTGCTATGTCTAATGACACAAAAGAGAGTAAATTGTAGAGCCTGATTATCAACAGATAACAAGACATACTGTATATAAATAAATGCTCAGCATCAAAACCCATTATTGGATTAGCTATATAATCATGTTTCAGGCGGTAAGTCTGTGCTGACAAATGAACACTTTTCATTTGGCTCAAGGTCCTCATCAGCAACGGAACTAATTTTACATTCTCACCCATTAAGTGAATAAGATGTGGAAAAAGCTGTCTGCTTTTTGAAGTGTAAATTTGCTGCTACAGGCTGTGCAGACCAAAGCTCTTTTGAAGCAGTGAAATGAGATCATCTCTAGGGACATGTGAACCTGACAAAGTTTAGGTCATTTCTGTGGAAGGTAGCGGGGGGGGAGGCATTTGGGTATGGTTTCAGTAGTGACTTATATGGGGCAATTTGGAAGATGCTGAACTTTACAAGCTTTTTGTTCAAATTCGTGAGAGAACTTGAACTGGGAGTACAGATGCAAGCTTTCAGCCCTCAGAAAGAAACCTCCATAAACATCTGAACTGGGTACTTGGCCAGCACAGTTTGGGAGTGCTAAGCAGGCTGTGTGCTGAGCCTCTTCTGCTCAGCAGAACTTAACCAAGTCGTTTTTACGGGCTGGATACTTCCTCTGCTTTCCCCTCTGTACACACATAAATGGAGATCCAGGAACTAGCTTGAACCTCTTTCTGGAAAAGGTGCTGGAGGTGGAGGAATGAGACCATCGCATCCTGCTTTCCACCCCTGGGAAGTACTCCAGGAGAGAGGAAAATCACCGCTCTGTACCTCTTCTGGCTGCCAGCCCAGTAAAATTGCAGCATGGCACCAGCTTTTGCTCGCCCTCCAGAATCTCCTGGCTGCAGGGGAGCACGTCCTGCCTGTGCCTGTGGAAGAGAGGCATGGTGGGCATAGAGGGCAGCAGGGACGGAAGAGGAAGGGGAGAGGACTCCTCAGAGGGCTCTGCAAGGATCCCCTTGGTCAGCTAGCATTAAGGGGCAGGTTTAACCATGAGCTCTAGGCCTTCCATGCTAGGGAGCGGTGTTGTGATGCACCACAGTTCAAGCAAGGGCAATGAAGATGTTGCTGACACCAGTTTAGAAGAAATCTCATTAAAATCATTTAGCTTTTTAGATTTCCAGACACGAAAAGCTGTGTTTAACCACTGTTTAGGATCATGAAAAAATATCCCAAGGCTGTGTTGCGTGTCTAACCACAATGCTTTTCATTTGCAAACAAACTGAAAGTTAAGATAGGCTTTGATTGTTCATTTGTTGATTTGATTTCACCCCCTTCTCTTTGTTTGCTCACTGGAACTGGCTTGCATGGCTTAGGCTTTCAGTCATCCTTGGAGAATGTGCACTTGTTTCATCCACCACTTCCTCATGTCTTGTAGCCCACCAGTGGTCGGTGGACCACAAGATAAGAAACATTGTAAGAATCCTGCATAGTGCTGTGTGGGTGTAATGGAACTAAAGAAAACTGCAGGAAGCCCAGAGTGACGTATTTGCATGAGAACATACATCCTTGATACAACTCTGTGGAAACTGGGCTAGTTAAATCTTAGTTCAAGCACCCTGAGCACATGGTTTTGAAACTGTTCTTCTAAGAGTAATGGCTATCAAAGAGTAAAGATGTTTGTCCGGTACTTGTATAAAGCAACAACAGTTTTTTCTAAAATATCCTCTATGCAAACAATTGCACTGCTTTCTCTCATAGCATTTTTAACCAGATGTGTTAATATCACGTAGGAACATCGGACCAGCAGAACTGAATAGAAACCTAGGTGGCTAACCTCCATGGAGTCTTAAAATCAAACTGAAATAAAGGCAGCTGAAAGAGAGATTTTGCGCTCCCTTCCCTGAGCTCAGTTTTCTGACTTTGCTGATGATGATGTTGTGCCCACTAGCAGGCTTAGTTGTCTGCTTACCTGAGCACATGGACAGGGTTTTCGGCCCTTGGAGCAGCCCCTCTGCAGCCAGCATCGATTATTCAGGACCTCCCCTTCACTTTCCTCATCAAAATAAAGCTATTAATAATGCCTCTACCTCACTGACATGCTATGAAACTTAATGAGTTGATGTCTGCAAGACTTTGAAAGTATAAAGCGGTGAGGAAGTTCTGAGCGCTGTGTTCTGAATGTCTCCCTTTCCCCAGCTTAAGGCAGAATGAGTTAAAGTTAGCCAAAGGGGATAAGAGAAACAAGAGAGACTTTATGAGTGTATCAAGGGAAAAGGAAATACTGGAGAGAAAATAGACCCATTAGCAAATGAGGAAGGAGATGAAGTTAATTATGATTTTAAAATGGATGAGCAATAGAACAGCTTTTTTTTTTTTTTAAGAAAAATTCAGTCTTTAACAAAAATAATAAGGACTGACAATTAGGAAGAAGCGCAGGCCTTGTGAAAACAGGTGTTTGATTAAAAAGAGAGGGGAAGAAAACTTATAGAACATGAATATATGCAAATGAGCAAGTCGAGATGAAACTCATCTTAAGAGAAATGCAAAACTAATGCATTTTTCCAAATAGTTACAAGTAGTTTGGAAAAAC
Source organism: Eurypyga helias (assembly GCF_000690775.1). Classification (NCBI taxonomy): domain Eukaryota; kingdom Metazoa; phylum Chordata; class Aves; order Eurypygiformes; family Eurypygidae; genus Eurypyga; species Eurypyga helias. The sequence goes on from NW_010256466.1 coordinate 39,364, forward strand.
CATGGCAGATGGGGGGAAAGTTGTATCAGAAAAGAAAAAACAACAACAGCCACAAAAAAGGTAATGATGTTTGGAAAAAAGATGCTAGTGGTTACTGGCCAGTAAGTATTCATCTGTACTGAAAGTGAGAAGCACAACTGGAGTGAGCGGGCAAGTGTCAGGTCTATTGGGTCACGAGGTTTTACAGAGATGAGGTTTTGGTACACAGTTACAAAATACAGCAATGAGAAACCCAGTGTATGTTGGGTCAGATCCAGAGTTGCTGCTCTGCCTCTTTACACCAGCAGGTCTATTTGTAACATCTGAACTTGAGTAAATCATTTGACAAAAATGCCTTGCAAACTTGTGTCTGAGAAAAGAAATCCAAATTGGCTTTGATAGGAATGGTGTCATTTGGGCTGGAAATGGCAGTATGAGGCCACATAGAAAGTGATCTGAAGACAAAAATTAAAATAGAGTCTGGTTGTAAATATGTTATGATTATTTCAGCATAAAGAATGATTAAGACGTAATTATAAAAAGAAAAACAAGCTACTGTGTGAGCAGCAGAACTAGGGCATCCTGGTTCCGGGTGTGTTTAGATGCTCTGGTTAGATTCTCTGGTGTCTAATAGGTTTCCTCTGTGACAGCCCCTCTGAGGTGGGGTGTGGGCTGGTGCCTTGGTAGGAGCACTGGTATGGGTGTGCTTTGTGCAACCTGTGATAGCCCTGCGTGTTTGAGACCTACACAGCCTCCAAATGCAACTGGGGTCAAAATGGCCAGCCTTTCCAAAAGTTACAAGGAGGAGACTTGAGAAGGGTGATAACATTTACCACATCCATTTATTGGGAACTCAGATTTAAAGATCTTGTGAAAAGGTAAATTCTGAGTGAAAACTGGAATGTCACAAATGAACAGAATGCTCTGAATTTTGACACTCTGTCCCTCTCCTTTTTCTTGTTTCTGAAAGACTATGTCTACATAGCTGTAATGATCTTATTTTCATACCTCCTTCTCAGCTACTATTTTAGAAGCTCCTCCCCCTGTCAAAAGGACAAAGTATTTTGCCAAGGAGCTATTTGTCCCCTTTTAGTGTAGAAGATTAAGGAAATGGGGAGTTTCTATACTGATTATTTTGAGCTATATAATTTTTTTAAGTGACTGTTCTGAGTCTCTGTTGAACCCAATTGTTGTACACCCAATTATGATTGATAAAATTGCTTCTTGCAGAGAATGATGCCTACAGAACTTCAGATGGGTTAAATTTGTCTCCTGTAGGGAGGGGATTAAAGCAAATTTACAGTTTATGACACGCATCCTTCAGTATAAAGCTAGATCTGCAGAACCTACTGAATATCAGGGCTATGCTGCCATTGCTGTACTGGGAACAGAAGTGAGGACAAGGACAGTGCTTCTTGTCTGTAATCAGGTTTCACTGAGTTACACAGGGCATCCAGTAGCTTCTTATATGAGGACAGAAGGATGCAACTCTTCTTAAGGACACAGGAATAAAATTAGGGTGCTTTCTTTTCATGTCCAATTATTATTCTTTTCTACCCATTAATACCAGGATTTTTAAAAGCTTCTAACGCTATTAGATTTCACATTTTAAAAAGCAAGTGTCCTACATGGTTTCACACCAGTAGAGAGGTCACAGCACACATGGACTGAGAAGCAGAAATCCCCTTAAACAGCAGGAACTGTGTAAGTAACACCTTGAATATGATTTTGAGAAAAGTGACTTAGCAGTTTTCATAGCTGTAAAGCTGCCTCGCAGCTCACAGATGCATGGAAATCTATGTAGAAATATACTGCCCTGTTTACCATCGGGATTACAAAACCCGGAAGGGAAACTGTAGAAGGAATGGTATGAAAACGCAGCCAGTGTATGTTTTGTAAGAGCAGCAAGGCTCAGAGAACCCAGCTCCCAGCTGTAGCCATTCCTCTTCCCATGGCTCCCTCACAAAGTTATGTTTGGAGTGGCGGCTTTATGGTGGGGAGGATTAGTGCACCTACAGAGCCCTCCTCCTCCTTTCCTCCCCTTCAGCTCACGTGTCTGGGGAGCACCCATGAACCTTCACCTGCTGCTGGGGTAGCTTTGAGCAGGAGGATGTAGATTTGTGCACCCTGATTCCTTCTGCGTTCCTTAGGGTCCTGGTTCCCCCCCATCCCCTGGTTTCCCTTGCATATTTGCTTGTTTCTTATAGTGCAATGTAATATATTGTGCATTTGCAGGGAGCCTAAAAAAGCAAGATAGATTGTCTCATTTGGACTGTAGATATCTAATGCCCATTATGGGCTGACTAAATTTAGTAGAGTGGCAATTCACCAGACTACTAAATTTAGTTAGGCCATCCGGTCATATCATTTTACTTAGCTTAATATTGGATATCATAAGATAGGGCCTATCAAACAGTATGGCTCCAGCTTCCCTAGCTGCAGATTATATTATCATTATAGCTTTTCAAAACATTCATGCTGACTTTTTGAAAACCTTGACATTTTTTAGTTTGTATATTTTGTTACGAGTTCGTAAAGATGGTGAAAATTCACTTGGTTTTCACTGTAAAGATCACTGTTAAAAAAAAAAAAAAGATGCTACTGTTCTCATTTTAAGCAAACCTTTGACTTTCCCTGATAAGCTTTAACTTCAGTTAGAATAGGAGGAATTTTATCATCAAAGCTAGGTAGGCAAGGTGGAGGCCAATTTGGAGAGAAATTCTGCACAACATTTTTCATTGTCTTCAGGTGTGTCCAGTTGCCATCGAATCTCAGCCCTGCTCCAGACAACAAAAGCTGTATGAGAATCCAGACAACCTGGACTGTGACGGCCAGAAGGAGTTCTCAGTGCTGTAAATTCAAACTTGTCTTCTGCAGAGTAAATGGGAGAGAGATCTTGGTAAGGATCCCATGCACAACAGCTGGAGTTATAGCGATGGGATCAAACATGACTAACAGAATGGCATGTACAAACTCATCAGCCCTGCTATAATTCTTCCTTAGTCTATGGAAAGAAAATTGCAGTAGCAATATTCTGAGAGTTTGTAGACTTAATCTTTTTTGGTAGGCCTTGAAAGGGAGCCAGTGTCTCTCCATCCCAAGCCAATCATTCCCTCTCCAAGTAAGCTGAACTGAGATCATCTAGATGCTGGTTTTCATTTCTAATGAGCTTTCACAGTAAAACAGGAAATAATAATCTTGAAAGGGGAAAAAAATGGTCAAAAATCAGCCAGAGAACATTTAAAGGTTTGTTCTGAACAAGCGCGGCTAAGAAAAAGGCCTGAGAAAAGTGTGTCCTGGGATCACTCACAGTTAAAGCACTGATTAATTAAGCAGAGGGTCATTCTGCAGAAAGACTCAAGGGCAGTTTTGGCCCTGGGGCTGTAATTTGGACACTTCTGGAGTTCTAGATACACTGAGCTATTCTGTGGCGGGCCTGTGAATATGTGCATTCTTCTGGCTGAACAATGGCATCTTTATTCAAATGGGAGCCACTAAGTAAGTGGCTGTCTCCTAATATGGGTGGTATTTCTTCCTGCTCTGCCTCAATCTCTGCTGCTTTCCCGTTGCCTTATCAGTGCTTTGTAGCACAACTTACAAAATGAAATCTATTCATAATGCTAAAAACCTCTCCCTTTTATAGACACAGGAAAAAAGCCCCAAACGCTTACATATCCTCCAATTCTATGGCAGGGTGTTTACTTTTTTAAATGCAATTCTGCTTATCTGACGGTGGTTTGGAAATTAATGAAATGGTGCCTGGCTTTTATTGTTTTGACTATGGGAAGGAAATTAATCCACAACTATTACAAGTGTTTGATCCAAACGAGCAGAGATAAAACTATGGTTTCAAGAAACGTCGTTCCCTGTTTGTCAGGTGTTCTAGTGCACCTGACATGTCTGATTTATTCCTCCCATGCTTAGCAGCAACACTGTCCAGGTAGATGATGCCCATTCATCTTGCTTTCTGTATTTCTTCGGGGTGGCTTTATTTATTATGCCTTAACTACTGTTTCTTCTTACTCACTAGGTTTAGCTCTGCCAGAGGTTAGAAAAGAGGTTGTTTGTCTGAAGAGACAAGGGTGTGGTGAAAATACCCTGTGCCAGCCAAATGAACCAAAACACTCTCTGAATTACAAAGCAGGCTGGAAAATAAAGTTTAACTAACAGAAGATCTGGACCCCACCTGTGCTGAAGAGACAGAGTGAAAAGGAGTGCTGGGAATTGGCCATGTAGCTCCCTGGAGGTAGGTCTGATGAGGAGGGACATAGCCCCCCACCCCCACCCCAAATCCTCTCAGTAGCTCCCAGTGGCACAGTGGGATTTATATCATTACTGCATGGGGAAAACTAATGTCAGTGTTTATGCAATATTGCTTGGTAATGCTAATAGTTAATTCGGTGAAAGCAGGCTCGCTGTGAAACTGTACTGCAGAAATCTGTGACTGCTTATCATGGGGACGGATCAGCATGGCACCACGCACACACCAGACCTGCCCCAAAACCTGCTGCAACTAACTGATGGCTGCTGGAGTCACAGGGATTGGTGCCATGGAGCAGATACGTTACTTGTTCCCACCAAAACCAGAGCCCTGGCACCTTCTAGCTGCATGTGCCTCCACAAAAAGTACTTCCTGAAATACTTCTGAACGTCCTAGACCTGTATAACCACCAACAGACGCTGTACAGAGAGCACTGATTCGGTATTTTGCACAATTGCAACGTAATGTAAAATTAGACCACCCTTAGAGTGGAGACCATGCCATGAGTGCAGGCTGCTCCGTCCCTCTTCCCAGTGGCATTCGCTCCTCCGCCGCCCTGCGAGCCCCAGGCAGACCGGCAGCCGTGCTGGGGGTGCCCCCGTCCCAGCACCCAGCACAGCCTAGCAGCTGTGGCCCTCGGAGGAGGCATGAGTTTTCACAAACCATGCAGCTACCATCTAAACCTCTGCTGAAACACCTGGCAGTCTTTGGGACTGGGGCAAAACGGGAGGAAAAATGACTGCCATTATTCTTAGCTGCTGGCTGTTAGGTCCCTCCGACCTGTGAAAGAGTGCATACTGCCGAAGAGGGCACGGGGTGGGTCTGCCTCCCCATGCCTGTGTGAGGAAGGAAGCCACGAGCACAGCCCTGAAGGAATCGGGAGAACAGAAGTTTTGCATTAGCGATGAGCCAGAGTCAGTTACTCGTATTAAACAATACCGGGCTCTGGGGAAATTCAGCTGCAGACCTGAACTACATGGCTTGGCAAAAGACTTGTTACTGTCACATGTCTGACCTCTTGAAAATAACATTAACTCAAAAGTTAAATGTGTTCAGCTGACAGTGATGGACTATTTGTGTTAAGGAGGAGGTTTTTCAAAGGTGCAAGATCAACTTCGCGGTATGTTACAAGTGCCTCACTGATGTCCTACAGAAGGCCTGAATGCAGCAGGTTCTGGGAGGCTTTCAGGGGCAGTGAGGCACTCATAGTATTGAGGGAGTGGTTGTGAGCCCCCACTAAAAGGTCTGCATTTCCTAAGGGGGTTCTGAAGATTCATGATCTTTCTGGACACTTTACATACAATGACTTAGGAAATTATTTCTCATGGTTTAGTTTCCAAGTAGGCAGTTAGACCTGGCATCCACAGACACAGATCTTGTAACTGGCTTCAATACATGAAAGCAGCATTGCCATAATTGTGGAGACATCCCTTTCTTTCCTGAACGACATTGGCAGCTCATGATACCAGCGTGTCAAAATGACGTTCACTCTGTATTACACAGAGCGTATAAAAGCTTGTGTTTACATTTTGTCTCCTTTGCCCTTTTCAATTTTGCTTTATGTTTTTATAGTTTTGTAATTTAAGCAGTACATATTTGGGGATGTTTTTTTCCATGCCTTGTCTAGCTTTATGGCTTGTTCTGGCTGTGGCATCCTTACATGATTTGATTTTTCAAGAAATAGAGGCTAGCACATATGTATGCAATTGTTCCACGATGAACCAATCTGTCTGGAGTATTGGGGGAAGATATACAGGGATACTTTCTTTTATGCTATTTACAAACTATATTGTTAGATCTACAAATAATGCAAAATATTAGGAACTGCAACAATAAGGCTTGTGCTGGTTAGCAGGAGCCAGAGAAACACTCATCAGAGTAATATTTTCATCAAAAAGAGAATGTATTGTAACCAGGGGAGATAAGCATGAGTAGGCAAACCCAACTATGCTTAGAGTCCACGTGCAGCAGCAGCTACAGATCACCCACTGCTGAAATCTGAAAAATTGAAGACTGATTCTTCCACCAGGAAGAATCTGTGTAGGTGTGGAGCAGGGGGCAGGTAACAGGGACAGCCAAAATGTGCCAAAAGGCATCAGCACCGAGAGCACAGCAGCCTGCAGCACTAGCTAGGAGGAGAGGCTGAGCCATGCCCAGCCGCTGGAGACCAGTTGCTTGCTCCTTATGCTGGAGGTAAGCGGCCCTCTGATACCCAGGTGTTTAAGGAAGCAGCACAAAGTCAAGTGGGACCCACTTGACCCACTGTGGGAGGGTCCCACAGGGACCCACTGTGGAGGAGCTGGCGAGGCTTGGCCACACCAAGAAATCTTGGAGGACTTTGGTGTTTCCAGGTAGAAGAGCAGTGGAGAAAACAGCCAAGAACTGATGCTGAGGTGGAGTGGCAAACCTTGTTTAATAGAGGGTGCATTGCAGGGGTATCAGCAACGTGGAGTCGGTGCTGCAAGTGCCGCATACTAGGACTTATTTAAAGAGGCTATTGTAAAAGTCTTCGAGCCAGTTAATTACCAGTTTTTGTTATGTCAGGAACTCCTTGAGTTAAAGCAGAAAGACACTATTCATGAATATGTTCCAGTTCTGTAGTTTAATGGGACAAATTTAAAAAAAAAAAAAAAGAAAGAGAGAGAAACTGATAAAATGATTTAGTTCATGGAAGGATTGAAAACCCTCACAAAAAAAGCTGAAATTACATATTGTGCCCCATCCACTCTTGCATAAGCCATTGAAATTGCTGGAGACTTAATTGGACTAATCGTCCATTGCAGTTATGCATGAGCCTTAGGGAGTGCAGAGGGTGCATACGGGCCAAAGCACCAGCCTATGAAAGAGAGAAACTATCCAATAGTGTGTTAAAAAAAAGTAGATGTCCAGGTAGGAAAAGCCAAGAGGCTTGGCTTGCATTTAAAAAGTATTAAGGGCAAGTGAGGAATATGATTTAATTTATTCACCAAGTGGACTTGAAGAGGTGTGAAAAAATGCCAAAGTGACTTTAGGCAAGAGAAAACTTTCAGTGGAAAACAAAAATCTATAGAGGACACTAATGTAGCTTCATTCCCTTCCAGCTTACAGCAGTCTTTTTTCTCTGCACCTCCCTGTTTGCTGTGAAGCTACTGATGGACCACGGTTGCTGCAAGCAGATTCAGGCCTCGAAATTCCATCTGATTAGAACAAAAATCATATTGCATGCTGCATATTGGATTGAACCACAGATATTGGAGCAAATGGCAGTTTAGAGCCTGTCTCATACTATCAGTATTCTTCAAACATTTATTTGCTGCCTTCCACTGTTCAGAACACCCTGAAAATCACACGTTTACTGAACTGAGGTTTAAAAGCAACTCAGAAATAGAAAGAAATCATAGTTCTTAGCTCTGCTGAAGGTTAGAAGAATACTGTTGCTGAGGAGGTACTTCCTGCGTGTGTCTGAGCACCTCCACAATGACCCGTCGTGTATACAAGTGTCCTAGTTTCTTTCTTACAAAGAGAGTTTGTTAGGAGTTGAACCTAAATCTTGGGAGAAAAAACAAGTCCAGCATACCAGAACACCCATCTTCCTAATTCTTACCACGCCACAGACTGAAATCCCAGACCTGCGTATATATTATGAAGTGTCTTGGAGAAAGCTTTTATGATTTTGTGCCTATAAACGCAATAATCTCTCATGATATAGAAACAGTGCAGAGGATATCGAGCAGAGTCTGTCAGATCTTTTCCCTTTGTATTACTTGCATGTTCTCATCCCTGGTAAAATTCTTTCTACTTGGCTTTTCAGAAGTCCCCCGAAGCCCTACACCAAACACCTTAGGTGATGATACTGCTGTAATGTACAGCTGACCACACTGTAGAGGTTGTCGGCCTTTCAATTGTGCCTCTCTTCCCAAGGCTAGTTTCCCATTTGGCGTGTTCCCACTCCTCCCTGCTCCTGCTCCCCTCCTCTGCCCAAGGGCCTTGCTCAGGGTGTGAGGGCCCTTATGCTGTGTGCTGAACTCCTGGAGCCCAAGACACGAGGCTTTTGCTGTGTTGTTCTTGAAAGTTGCTAACTTGGCCTTACTAATGTATTTTCAATGGTTGGGATTAGCAGAGCTTGTAAGAACATATCAGACCTGTCAGGTTTACAAGTCCACTCACCACCTCCACCCTCCTACATATATTTTTAAATAGCTAATTAGGAGATAATGCCAGTGGAACCAAATACTGTCACGAGATAATGATCTCGCACTGCTATAGAAATGGTAAGTGGAAGTGTTTATTTTCAAAGGGAAGAAACACTGATCATGTGCCTAATCCTATAATTCTTAAACAAGTAAAATTCTTGTAGAGTTCAGTAGAGCCTGAGGTGACAACATCCTATTACGGCGGTAGTATTTCTGGATACCAAACGGCTGTAAGTGATGCAGTCATTTTCTCCAAATGATACTGGTGCCGTATTGGAACAGATGTTTCCTTTACCTTTATTAGCCTGTTGTAACTCCTAACTTGGAGGACAAATTTTGCATGTGCTTCACTGCACCAGTTTAGATGGCTTTTTTTTTAGATGTGCTTTCAGCAGCAGTGAGCTGTGGTTTGGATGAAGTTATACTTATTTTTAACTTACCGACAGTTCATAATGGCGATACACAAGTCTGTGTTGCTACTGCAGACTCCCTTTGGTACACTAAGGATCATCTCTGTTTAAATCAAAGATGGCCTTTCCTCTGTCCTTTAGGAATTTTGGAAACAAGGGTTGTCTTAAATTCACCTTTCAGGAATAAACCACCTTATGTTTCCAGTGGGGTGAAGGAGTACCCGTGGGCAAGGAGTACAAGTTCATTAGCTGCTCTGGCGTAACTGCCCCTGTGCTGCTCTTCCGCAGTAATAGATGTGAGACAATTTGGGGCAGCTTTACCTCTCGCTCAGGCTTATCTTGTGTGTCTGTATTCCCACCAGCACCACTGCTGCGCCGTGCAAATCCTTCTTCCCCACAAATCCCCTCAACGACCCCCCCTCCCACCTCCCGCAGGCCCAAAAAAAAACCCAATCACCTGCCAGGGAGCCTCTCGCTCTGCTACGAGGTAGTGTTAATGGGATGGGTACAATTGCCTTTACTGCCTCCCCCCAGGGAAGCCTTCCTTCTGCTGCAGCTCTGGACTCACTTTAGATGCAGGGTTGTCTTACAGACAGGCGAATGCTGCAGTGGAAATTGGAGGCAGATGCAGAGCTGCTGTCAGAGAAAAGCCTGTCAATGAAAGCATGAAGGGTTATCCTAGTCAGAATTAACTTTCACAAGTTGTTAGTGCTTCACTAGGGAAGGTGGCCAGTGGTTTTTAGAAATTACTGCTGCTTTCACAATTAATGAAGATTCATCATTCCATTAGATCATCTCTAACCTGCTGTAATTGTTCTGATTTTTATTTTTTACCTTGTTCGCCAGTTCATGTCTAAATACAAGAAGATGTTTATATTGCATACATTCAGCTTTAATTGGCCCTTAAAAGAAGGTGTTGATTAGAATCTTCTCAACATCAACAGCTCACTCGCACAACATTCTCTAATTACTGTTTATTAATTTAGTTCAAGTGGCATAGTTGAAAGCCCTGCTCAGATGGGAGAAGTAAATTGTCACTGGTATTGAATATGTAAATTATGTGCTGTGTAAGTTTCCATGAAGAATGTTTAAAGTTAAATGCTACGCACATAAAGCCTTCCAGTTTCATCTAACCCAGCCATATGACAGCTTTGCAAAAAGTGTCATGAAAATTTACCAACCCTGGCAAAAAGGTACTTGCCTATCCTTTACTTTTTTCTACCAACATAATCATGACGATAATAATAATTTATTTGCCAGTCAAAAAAAATATAATCATTCGTGCTGGCTGGCTAGAGATCCGCAAGGCTGCCAATTGGATCTGAACTCTGCGTTACTGTAGTACAGACATTCAGCAGCCTGGATTTGTTGCCCTAGTGCAGTAACCCTTCCTTCTCCCTAATTAGCTATAAAGTAAGAGTTTCTTAAACAAAGTACTCATTAAACATTGCCTTGTTACATTACTTTAAAATGCAATTAAAAGTTTTAAGCGCTGCGGCGTTTGTGTACCATTGTCAGCGTCCGTGTCGCTCACCATCCATTTCCACCCACTCACACTGATCAGAGGCCTCCTGTTAAATAGGGATGGCACTTCCTAGCTTTTGTACATAGACTCGGCATAAAACAACATACTGATGAGGATGACCTGACTGAATCCTATACTTCAAGGAATAAGAGAGAAACGGAGGGGAGGATATTCTGCAGGAAGGAGGACCCAGGAGTCTTCGTTGTCCTTCCACCCCTGCAATTGTCTCTGCGACCTTTCGCGTGGGAGTAGCTGCGCGTTGCTGGTGCGTGTGCCGCCTCGGAGCCTTCCCAGACAAAGCTGCATGGGAATACCAGGCAGTCACTCTGTTATGCATCTGAAACAATGAGACCAGACATGGCGTTAAAAGGGAAAGAAAAATATCCAACGCCTGAATGCTGCCTGGGCCTTCACCCAGTCCTCACACTCTCGCTGGCTGCTGTTATCGTGAATGGCACTAATCAATTCCAGGAAATCTCTACACCAAGCATTATGTCACATGCGGTTACATCATTCCCTCTAACCTCTAGGGCTTCCTGTTGACATCTTCAGAGCTCTTCTACTACCAACTGGTATTAGAAGAAATGCCAAACGGTATTTTTAGTCATTTCTGTCTGCGAAAAGGAATCCAAATGGTCGTTTTTGGTTTTGGTTTTTTTTTTCAGCTTTCACCTGCTGGATCGCATTTTTGCTTCTTAAAACAAGCAAACCTTTGCGGGTCCGCTCAGGGTCTCCCCAGGTGTTTGCATAAAGGATGGTAGGAGGGTGTGAGGGGTTTATTGAGACAGAGGCTAATGCCTCTGCAGAATTTATTTATTCTTAATGTCTACCAGATTGCTAATCCAGCCTGTCAGTTGTGTAACTTGTGTTACAGCTTCCACCCCAAGATGCTGTTTCTCTTTTTCTTTCTGAATTCTTTCCTAGGAGATGCTGCTTCTCAGCATGGGCAATATTTCACCTCGTGGTTGATTTCCAAACATCGTCCTGAGAGGCACTCCCCTCTCCCCTTCCAGGGCCATCCCCACAGGTACATACAAACCATTTCTCACTTGAAATGGACAATAACACCCCATCAGCTTCTTCTTGCAGCTCCCGCTTTTCTAGCTGCTCAACTGGAAGAAGCAGAGCTCAAAGACTTTCCAGATCTAACTTGCAAGATTATTCCTTCCTGAACCCACTAAATTGCTTGGTTTGAGTCTTTTATTATTGTTATTATTTGTCTGGTTTATACCGTCCTTTCTTTCTAACGGTTTGATTTTTGTGGCTGTTTCTGTGTTTGTTCACTGCTGCAGTAGATATCAACAACATGATTAAATTCCAGCTCTGACTGTTGCAACATAAGCGCTCTGCCTTCATTATTCGCGGTGCCTAAAACTATTTGATCTCTAATAAGTTCGCCTGCAAGTGTGCCTCATTTGCATGATGAGGCTAACTGGTGCAGCCTGGTTGCATATTGGTCTGTGATTTCAGTTTCTCTTCGATCAGATGCATCAAACAGAAGGAACTATTAGAATTGCCAGAAACTGTATTTTTTTCTGTTAATCATGCCACAATACTAGGAGTCCCAGGCAGCCTTACTAGGCTGGAGAAATCCACCGATAAAAGGCATGGGAGAGCCTCTCATGTCAGGTCACATACAAACAGCGCTGTGCTGGGGATAGTTGGTCTGGTTTGATGGCACAAGCTGTTAAGATCACATCCACCTCCTGAGCAGGCTGTTCAGTAGCCTCCTTCGGTGAGCTATACTTCGCGTTGCCACCAGCCCCAAAGCCCACATGCCACCCAGCAAGGACCTTTCACCTAGCTCATCAGGCTCAGAGCTGGAGGTGTCCTTCAGCCTCTCTGAGGGTCTCTGCCTTACTGTCCAGCTCACATCTGTCCTTTCTGGCCCTCCACTTAGACCGAGCTGACATTCATTTGGCAATAGTGGCTTTGGCTTTACTACCCAAGGTTTGCAGGGAGAGAAAATGTGTTTCTTACACCAAGCTTTTAGGAACCTGAACCTTTCTTCGTGTCTGAAATGGAAGCAGCAAACTTCAAAGGTAAATGTAAGTAGAGAACAGCAACTCAGTAATTGTGAGATAGATAGCAATAATGCTGAATACGTGTCAAGTTGCCTTTTTCCTTTCTGGATCATGCTCAGGATAGACCTGTGGGGTTTTCTGTGTTCAGTATGATTTTAAAATATGTGATTTGCTCTGTTGCAGCATCCCTTACTTCCCTGATTTCAAAATTCAGCTTCTTACATTGTAATGTGTACCGACTACCTGCTTTTTCATTTGAGACAATTTTTAATTGAGCTGAATGACCTCTGAGAACATGGAAATGTCTCTCATTGATCCAAACAGGTCCTAAACTAAGTTTGCATTTCATACACAAACCCCACTGTTTTCTTTTGTTCCTGGGCTCACACAGAAACTAAAAAACTAAACCAAGCAGAACCAGACAAAAGAACTCTGAGGATCTCATCAGCAGTATTTGCTTTGGACATGAACAGTAATTTTTTCCTAGCACATACTTCCAAGAATTTTTTAAAATGTCATTCATACATCATCTGCCCTAGCAGACAATAGTTGTTCCAGAGAAGCTGTTGCTCTCTATTAGGTCAATGATCAGTGAACTAAACATTTTCTACTTAGGCCTTCATATGATAAAAGCCTAAGAGCTTTGAAGGAGCCATTACAGACTATTGCCTAGAAGAAATATCCATTTGAAAATTCAGCAATTATGTACTTCTATAATAGCGTGTAAAAGGAGCTCTGGACCCATTATGGGTTATTGAGTAAATAATGTATTTTTAAAAGTGTCTAAGTAATTTATATGATAGCCTGTATTGGCAGCAAAGAGTGATTGTAGACTAAACATTTTGTCTTTCTTTCTTTTTAAAAATCTCATTTAAATCCCTAAATAGCAATTAAGAAAAGAAATCCCTGATGCAGTTTCAGTATTTCTATAGTAGTCAATAGCTAATGGCTCTGACTTTACTCCACCGAGGCTGCCATTTTGTGCTGAGCCAGTTTCCTCTGGTCTAACTTACTTTTTTTTGTCTTGATTGGATAAGACAGGAGGCTTCATTATCAAATATGATATAGAAGTGTCCAGAGGCCTCCTGGAGGTCAGACTTACAGTCATCAGACCTACCCATAATCAAGAACAGCCACTAGCCAAAAAAGCCACGAGTCTAGAGAGAGAAGACAGGAAGCTGTCAGTCCCTATTTCAGAGAAAAATTGAGGCTTGGAGAGAGGAAATATGTTGTCTGAGATCATGCAGCAGACAAAGAACCTCTGCCTCCCAAGACCAAGTCCAGTTTCCCTGCTGTATGTCAGACCTTCTATGGAAAGTCACAGTCTGAGATCTCGCTGCTGTGGATCCCCAGTGCTAACGCAAACAGCTCCTTTATCAGATGCCCGCAAGAGTCTTGCTTCAGACCACTGCGCTCAGGCCTGTCAAGCACAGATCCTGGTCAGAGCAGATAGGAAAATACCGCAGTTCAAAGCATTTATAGCAACAATGCGCCGTGAAACAGATGTGCTGGAAAACAAACTTGTTTTCTGCTCTCACGTATAGAGTAAGCTTTCCTTAGCCCTCCCCTTTATTTCTCATACTGCTTCCTGTCATGGCAGGGGCAGTTGCCTCTTCGACAATCTTCTGTCAAAAATTGAAAGAATAAGTTGAAACAGTTGTTTTTTAAGGAACACTGGTGTTTGAGCTGCACTGGATTTTGAAGATTATCTTGATATCCCCAAATACCTTGTTAGGCCAAGCAGCCTGAAGTGCCACAGGGACACTACTGTACTTATATATTACGTGTACACCAAAGTAATGCAATGGGCCTGACTTGGGGGGACAAAAGTAAAACCATTCTCTGCTTATGGTGATACTCCACCTTAACTCTCTTTGATGGTACTTTCCCAGGCACAGATCAGAGATAAATTCACTTAATGTGGTGTTCTTGAACCTGTAGGTCCAGGCCTGTGTTGTAACCAATTTTGTACACAAAATGCCCTGACAGTAAGCAGGAAGCAGACATCTGTTAACATGACTGTCAGAAGTTTTGATTTCCTTTTTTAGAGGCTGTGTAATGCCTACCCCTGCATGTGCATGTTCAGAGCAGATCGTGTGCTTCCCATAGTTAGCTATGCTCTTCAGTCACACCTCAAGAACATCACCTTTAGGCCTGAATTTGAATACATCTGTATAATTTCTCACTGAGGCTTTGATGCAGTGAATAAAAATGTGGCATTTTGGCTCCCCTTGGGGAAATGACAAGAGAGAGGTCTCAGGAGCGAGGCCACTGGCACACGAGAGTCTGTTTTTCATGTGTTTGGAAAGACATAAAGAAGAGATATACAAGGGTGCCAAAGACCACGTCGTGCAAAAGACAAAAAAGAAAGCGAGTGACTTAAGAAAGAAATGGTCAGGCAGTAGGGAGAAAGATGAAGTTAAAAAAAAAATGGTGGAGAGGTAACAGAAATAAATGGAGAAGAAACAAGGTGAAAGGCATAAGTACATTTAAGTTGTATTTGAGCAAAACATATAATGCCTAAGAAAGCTCTCACTGTTAGACTGTATTTGTCACTTAGGAAAGGACACTATTTGTTGGGATAATTGACTGGAGCGGTGATGAAGTCTCCATCACTGGAGGATTTCAATAACAGCGTAATCAAAAATCTGGGGAATACTGTCATGTATTAGACGATCCCTTCCTGCTCTATTTTCTACAACTTCTGCATCCTGAAGTGTATGAGTGGGAGCAGTACCTCAGTTGTGTTATTATGGAAAACCTGCTTCTGGCCCGGTCACGTCCTCACTGAAATTCTGTAAGGTCTCACAGAGTAAACAAGGCATGGAGATAAAGTCCATGAGGAAGACGAACACATGGCAGGGAGGAAGAAAAGGAACTGGTTGATCTGCAGACAATGTTTTCTTCTGACCTATGGACCCAATGCCACATTTTCCTCCTCATACTGAAGAGCCCCATTCTGCAACAAAAACATAGTTTGGCTTACATATAAAACCAAAGCCCTCACAACTTGAGATAAAAGATCCTGGGGTCTTTCTACCAAGAACAGAGTTATTAATTGCTCTACTGTGCTTCAACTCTAAATAATTCTATTTTCCCTTTCAAAGAAAACTCCCCCTAGTTTCAGCCAGAATCATTCTTTGCTTCCTTTCCTGGCTTCTCTGTTATGGTGGATGATGAGAGGACACAGGTATGGAGTCATCTGGGATTATTCCAGACTAATGCCTATTTCTATGCAAACCACCAGTTCCCATTGCAGTACAAAGCAAAACGTGAAACAGACTTTTAAAAGAAAAGCCTGGAGACGCACCACACTGATGAAAGCAAGCTTCATTCTCCCATCCTGTTGAATTTTTCAGGGCTTGCCAAGGGGATCCAGCAAAGCCCAGTGTGATAATGTCAGTAGGAAGGTAGGTACCTCCTGAAGGTAGGAGGCTTGGATTGCTCCAGTACTGCCATAGGAAGTCACACGCCTTTAAACTGGCCCTTCCCTCCCAATGCAAATCTGCTTTGTATTCTCCATTTTTCTATTCCGGGCCACCAAGCATGATGCTGGTAACTAGAGGAAACTGCTGTTTTTTTCCTGATGTTACTTTAGAGACATTAGATTCATTATTTGAGGGTGTGTATAAGATTCTGGAAGTACAATTTACGTCTGCTATGCTGTGAGATCTTTGGTATGATATTGACTCATTCGTTGGCACCTGAGGGAGGTTTGGGGAATTCAGCAAGCTTTCAACAATCCAGTTTGAGAGATTAAACAGAATTATGGCTCACTCAGGTTTGTCCTAATTTTATTAGATTTTCACCATTTCTAATTGCATAAACATATGCAGCCAAGTATACAGATGGGGACTGGGAAGATGTACAAGGACACTCAGGCTCCATAGTCAGCTAATTGGTGGACTAAGTAATAGGGCACTTGGAAAGATTGATTTTTTTTTTTTTCCCCAGAACATATCAGGGTAAAATCCTGTCCCCATTAAAACTGAAGCAATCAAAACAGGAAAAAAATTAGTTGTGGATTTTGTTGGAACTGGAGAAAGAGATGAGAGGAACTATGTGATGCAGAAAATTGCCAGGATGAAGGATGTTGTTTTGGGCAAGATTCACCACTTATTTGTCTTAGCCACAGGAGAAAGATATAATGTCTCAAAACCATAGAACAAGTAGCCTGATCCATAAGGTGACATCAGAAGGCTTTTGATCAGGCCTAAACACAAGATAGACAGTGGTTAACAATTTCAGATATTGTGTGGGCAAACGAGAAGTCATATTGTGTGAACACTGTTGTTGGTCGCAAATGCCAAGCTGTAATGTTTTCAGAAATATTTTACATTTTCTTTTGGAAAATAAATCTGGTTTTGCTATGGCTAGGAGAGCTCTTGGCCCACAAGTCAAAGTATGCTGTGGCTATTTCTAGTCAAATGATAGCAGCTGAGGTATTGGCATGGCTGTTTATAGGAGTACTTTCACATGAAATAATATTGCTGTCCATATTTGTTAAGGGAATGCTGCTGTTGAGTTAACTTTCTACAATCAAGACAGAAGGGGGCAGGAGAGAAAGGCCTACACTCAGATTTTTGCTGTTGGGTGTACTTCATCCCTGATATGGTGTCTGCACTGTGAAATTCATCCTGAATGAATGGGTGTTCAGGTGTCCTCACCTCCAGGAGACAGGACACAACTCTCAGGCTGAATTAGCCCCAGTTGGATCGGGTTTTTTAAATCTCCATAGGTAACAGACCTGGAAGACTTTTCCCTCACGCTGGCCTGGGCTGAACATGGTGGGTGAGTAAAATATGTTTGTTTTGCTTTTTTTAATGAAAAGTAGGATAAGCCAAACAAGCTGGTAACATATTTGGACCTGGACCTCTCAGCAAAGTTCTGCAGAGTCCTCTGCAAAGTCAGAATATTTAGGAAATGGATCATTAAATACTTTCTAACGCAAACAAACAAACAAAACCCCCAAACAACAACAAAAAACCCCACCAACAGAAAACAAGAGGGATTTAATAATGTTAGGATGTAGTTTTCTGTTAATTACTTTATTTTCTTATTCCTCCTGTTCAGGCAGTAACATGTGAACTCTGACCGCATCACCAGTGTGAAATTGCTGATTAACCTTTTGACTCTGACAATTGGGACTTCTCTCAACACCAACTGGTAATGCAAAAGACCATTAGTAGTTAATATTGGGACATCCCAGCTCCAGATGTCAAAAGGTTAATGAAAAATCAAGTATCTTTCTTTTACTGGGCAACTTGGAAACCTCCCCCCCAAACATTTTGGGTTTTGTGATAAATAAGCCAGACTGCTTGAGCTAAGAAAGACGGGTGTTTTGCTAATGTGTACAGCTGTTAATTGAAAAAGATTTTGTTATGCTTGTTCTTCTGGATGTAGATAAAAGAGAGATTTGTTGGCAAACTTTAGTCGGTCTTGAACACCCCTTTGTCCAAATACACTACTTAATAATAATGCTTTGTTCTTTCTATAACAGCCATGGAGGGATTTTGAGGGGAATGCTCATTTTCTTTAAGTCATATCTGCCAGTAATCATTCCTGGCTTCAGACCAGCTGCCATTTACGTGTTTTAGGAAAATATAACACCAGTTTTACGCTCAAAACTATTCTCTTTTAGGTAGAAGCTTCAGCACAATCTGGTTCCCCACATCAACCATAAATGCTATTTATCACAGATTCTGGTCTTTAAAACAGAAAGATAATGTTAAAACATTTTGATTACCCTTTCCTTACCACTATCATTCACAAACCATCTTTTCTAATTATGGTATTAGGACATTTACATAACCGGGAAACGGGTCCTTTAACTACATTTCTATTATGTTTGGCACTTGTGTGAAAGGATATTATATTCATGTGCATTAGAGATTGCTTATAAAAGATCAAGACAATAATAGCAGATCAGACGATAAAGGTTCCCTTTTCTCCTCCCAGACAGGCTGTCTCTGACAGAAGAATACAGTTCATCAAAAGTGTCTGCAGGTTGTCAAACTCGGTGAGATTTGGGGACACTCGGAGGCTGTCATGGCCAACAAGAAGATTTTCTGTAGGGTTCTGCCATCATTCACCCTCAGGAAATAATCACTCACTACATTCTGCATGCTCTCATGATAGAGCTCTATTTGAGAGAAAAGAGCCATTTTATCAAAGGACAATATATCCCTTCTCTTGGTCCATGCAGCTTCCATTATCAGACCATAATAAATCATATTTATGTTCTCAGTTAATAAGACTGATTACAATGCAGGTTACAGGCATGGGAAAAGCAAAGCAGGTGAAAAGATGTTTTAATGAAAATATGATAAGCAAACAGCTTCTTGTGAACATTTCAGGCTGTTATTTGTAATGATCACAGGCAATTTTTGATACATCTTCTTTAGCAATGGTTTAAGCTGCATAAATTGGCTTGCCACTTTACACATTGAAATAGGAAGAATCCCAGTGTCCTTCTTATGTTGTCTAGAATCATTATATACATTATAAGCATAAAATGAGTTTAATGTATGTGCTTTGAAAGGAAGGGGAAAACAGAAAATCAGGGAAGACTGATTTTAATGCTGCTCAAAATGATTTTGAAATTTTCTACTCATCTTTGTTACTAACGGTGCATTTTCCATGAAATTTAGGGATGACATGTACTGCTTTCATCTCCTTGAAATTAATATACTGCTCTCTCTGTTTTTCTCAATTTCTTCAAAGTTCTTTTTTAGAGCACTGTGCAGAGAGAGAGAGAAATTCTCCACTCGATGTGTGAGGATATGTGCTATTAATGATGAGGGGAGTTAAGTGTGTGCTTCTACAGGAGGATATACCCCAGTGTTCAATACTGAAAGGTACCCTGTTAAAAAGGTGCAAGTATGTTTAGCTCCAGCACATGTGAGGCATCCATGGGCCAACTTGCTTAGAATTTTTTAAGTGATTAAGATCTTTTTGGTAAGGTAAAAGTTCTGATAAGATTTCAGCATATAACTGTATGGAGGTAAGAGGCTGATGGACTGCCTTGCTCTCATCTTGTGAAATGCCTTCTTTTGTTATTGTTATGTGCAGCACCACACTTCAAAGATGAAGTTAGAAATTTAAGGAATAATTTCCTCCTGCTGATACATAATTTTGACCAAGTCTCTGAAATTCTACAGCACTTGCAGTAAGTACGCTGGTGTCAAAGACTCCATGGTGGTGTGTGTCTGTTCTGGACCTATTCGTGTCACTGATATTTCCCTCAAATCACTCTTAAACAAATTTTAAAGTTTTGTAATTGACCTGGCCCTGGAGAATGACCACAAAATTCTCTTAACCCTTTTAAGGCACTTCAACAAGAGAAGTGCCCACACAAGAAACAGCAATCTGCTCTTCAAAGGCAATATCCTGATATGACAACAGACGTAGATAATGTACTTCATGATGGAACTGCTTGATACAGAGAAAAACATGTTGTAACTGCCTTCACCGTGAAAGGGGTTTAAAAATGCTGCCTGCCAACTCCATAAAAACCAGAGCTGCTATTTCAGTTAAAGGCCAGTGGATTGTATTTTTCACGTCAGTTTTCACTAACCTCAAACATCACTGTTATGACAGACTGTCATCCAACCAAACCAGCACTCTGGTGGTGTTCAAGCAGGCAGGAAGAAAGCAAACACGAAGGCAACTTAGAAGGCCAATTAGTAAGTGGGGGGTGCATGTGAGTGAACTACTTTTGTGTAATGATACTGATTACTGAAAAATGAAACACTTAAAAGAAAATAAACAACAAGCAGTGCTTTCTGAGCCAGTGGTGTTTTCTTGGCTGGCAATTTCTCTTTGTTCTGTTTCATGACACCAGCCTCAATGGTTGAAGGGGTGTTCTGGGCCAGATGTCAATCACAATGTCTGACATAAACAAAAATAGCTAAAAAGGCATGCCAGCATCTTCCTTTTGTTTTCCCATTAGCTCCATTTTTCTTTTCATAGGCTGACAAAAAATTACTGCCTCCAAGTGAATTCGGTAATGTCACTATATATCTAATATCTAGGAGACCTTTTGTTTTAGCTTTACTGGGCTTAACCACAAAAGACACTTGACATTGACAAAGAATCTGTCAAACGTACAATGATCAGTGCAATGAAATCTCTCATGACAGAAGGGCACTATTCTGCCTCCCCCCTGCCTCCAGCAGCAGCCTGTCTGAGCAAAATACGCTGGAGCACATGCAGCAGCTGAACCATTACAGAGCAGGCCAGAAGCTGGGATGTGTCTTGTGTAAATTGTCATAGCATATTAGTATAATTAAAACCGCCAAAAGAGTAGAAAAGATAGATGGAAATGTTACATTACTTGTTTATAGAGATTAACCTCGAGCCAGAAATGAAATAGAGAGACACACTTAGGATTTCTCAGAGCTCTGATATGGAAGAAAACAGGCCCACAAGTACGACTCTTGAAGTGTGAGACATGAAGTCATTGTTCCTGTATTTACACAATAAAGCAGAAATAGTGTTTCAGACAGACACTGTCTTCTCTGTGATTACAGCTCCTGTTGTGGCTGTACTGACAAAGCAGTTGTATCATCTCTCAGCTACCTACTTTTCACCTACTTTCATGTCTGAAAGGCCTTGACAACCCTTGTGCCTGCTGATGAGCCGGTGTCACCACCCTCTGCTCTCTCTCCATCTGCAAGCTTGGCTGGTGCTCCAGGTGCCCAGCCCCGAAGCAGTGTGTGATGTCCTGGCTGGTGGCTGCAGAGGCCATGGTTCAGGCTCCAGAGTTCAGCAATGCTCCGCAACTGCAGTCAGGAAGTTCACCTGCACAGCCCTCATCCCCTGGGCATGCCTGTGCCTGGGGAAGAGAAGCAAACACCTACCGGAGTCAGGCACAGGTACACCAGCCCTGAGACCGCTCTTGAATTGCACAGGGGAGCTGGGAGTCAGACTAAGATGGTCTTCGTCTAGGTTTTTTCTGCTTCTCATTGCAAAGGAAGATGTTTGAACAATGGCTTCAATTTAAAATCTGACCTTTCAAATGCCAAGCTCCATGCTTGTTGCTGTGTTGAATGTACAGGTAAAAAAATACACAGCTTTCTCAAATTGACCATGAAAATTATGTTCTTTTCATCAGGTGGGATGTTTTGCCTCCTGTGCATCATTGCCTCTCATAACTATTCAGGACTAACTAGTTATGATCCCAACTTCTAATTATGTTCCATGTTATATCTGTTGGTGAGAAAGCCACGGAGAACCTTCTGTGGATCTGTTCAGGATGGAACCTGATTTAGGCAGAGGCTGG
Source organism: Eurypyga helias (assembly GCF_000690775.1). NCBI lineage: Eukaryota > Metazoa > Chordata > Aves > Eurypygiformes > Eurypygidae > Eurypyga > Eurypyga helias. The sequence continues at coordinate 61,018 of NW_010256466.1, forward strand.
GGAGGACCTGAACTGGCTCCGGCAGTTCTGAAAGACAGCAAAAGCAGTACGGCTTTCCTCTAACAAAAGTAGTACATTCAAGGAGAAGATGCAGGAATCAGGTAGGTCTCATGTTCATTTCTTCTAGTATAAATAACTTCACGGCCTTGCCCCATTTGCTGATTTGCTTGAAGTAGAGAGATATTAAACATGGGCCTTAAATTTTAGGTTTTCCCGTATTTCCTGTATTTCCCAAATTTAAATCTCAGTTAATGATTTCTCCATATAGCACTTCTCTTAAATTTCTGTCAGGGCCTGTAAATGTGCATAACTAGTCAAAAATATGTTATCTGCATTTAGTGTTGGCTTTTGGAACCCCCACCGCCAAGTCACCTCACTGCCATGTCTCACCTCACACGTGTTTCTGTGCAGTGCCAGGAGAAGAATGGAAAATAGCTATGAAGTAAAAGCAGATTCTGCTCCCATTAAAGGCAATGAAAACTATGCTTTTACTTCTACTTACTCATAATAGCGAGGAAAAATGAAGTGGAAACAAGCACAACAAAACACCTCTGCCAGCTATCTACAAGCTAACCAAGGCTTCCACTAATGAGGTGCTCTGGCATTTTGAGAAAGACAGGTTCTTCCAGAAACGGAAAAAATATGCCGTGTTTTTCCTTCAGCTCTGAAAGGCTAGTGAGAGAGTAACAAATTGTATTTCAAAAAAGGGATAGCAGTCGAAATTTTAATGCTGTGTGTGCTATTAAATACCTACAGATGCCAGTATATTTTCTTGTCAATTAAATGCTTTTACATGTATGTTTAGCAGATTATTAAATACTGATTCTTATATATTCCAGTTAATTATCTGCTGTATTTACAGTTTTATCAAAGTGACCATAAAGTTCTTGAGAAAGTTATTAATTTCAAATCACAATAACAGAGTAATTTTCAGGTCAAATTTTCTAGAAGACGACTCAATACCACGGACAATCACACAGTCTATTAAACAGAACAGTATGGTTTGTGGAAAAGATAATAGTCCAGATCATGAGATAGCACCAGATTTTACATTATGGTCTCCAGATGTCTTTAATGCATCCAGCATTGGTTCAAGTCTGATCTGCATGGCAGAAACATGAATTGTTCCAATTTTCTCCTCTCTGGGACTGTGTGGAGAAACTGCCTCCCTAAAGGCTGCAGAGGACAGGCTGGGGTGGTTTGGGCATGCTTCGATAAGAACATTCACCGCATTGCCAACTGCTCCTGGAGTGCCCAGTAGTATCATGTGCAGAAGAGGAAAGGTTTTGTCTTTGCTTAGTGGGACAACGCTGTGCCCAGGTCTTTCTGATATGTGCCCATCAGACCTGGCTCTACACACTGGCCAAGCAGGCAATTATTTAGGGCAGCAAAGTGATTGTGGCCTTACTGCCTGCTTCATCTGTGCTTCCAGAGTGCTGGAGAAGCAGGCGGGCATTGTGTTGCTGGTTTGGAGAGAGGAGTTTGCCTGAAGGACAGGGGAATGTCCCACCTGGCAGTATCCACATTCCCATCTGGCTGCAGAAAGCTGGTGAGTCTGCTCCTGACCACCAGCTTCCCATCTCAGCTGCCCTTTCACAGAATCATAGGATCATGGAATGGTTTGGGTTGGAAGGGACCTTAAAGACCATCTAGTTCCAATTCCCCTGCCATGGGCAGGGACACCTTCCACTAGACCAGGTTGCTCAAAGCCTCATCCAGCCTGGCCTTGAACACTTCCAGGAATGGGGCATCCACAGCTTCTCCGGGCAGCCTGTTCCAGTGCCTCACCACCCTCTCTGGGAAGAACTTCTTCCTGATATCAATTTTACAATGCTGAAAAGCCCTGAGTTACAGCAGCCTGTCACAACTGTCAGGCTTCTGTGACAACCTTGTTGTATTACTCTAAGCAGTGTGTTGATTCACTGTAGAGAGGGTGGACTTTGTCAAATTGAGGCATCATTTACTTGCTCAGAAGCTCCGGCAGTGAGTGTGTCTGCAGTGGGAAGGCAGCTCCACCGCTGTTTCCAGGGTGCAACTTTGGAGTTCAATTACGTTCCCCTGAGTGTCCACTGTAAACAATGGTAAAGTCCAAAGTGTTGAAATCCTCCCCCCTGGAAGCCTAGGGAATTTACAGCACTTTGCAGGGCAGCCCGATATCCTGCTGTGCCCAGAGGGGCCACAGATGTCCAGAAGTTGCTGGTGTGTCACACGTCTTATAAACGTGACACAGTATTTGCTCTGTTGCGTTCCTGGTGGAGCGAGGTTTGTACTGGTACAGGTAGATGGTGGTGGATAACCATGCAAGGATCCGTCAGTGCATTTGCTTTTCAACTTCAGCGCCACTGGGGAGGCAAAAAAGCTCCCCAAACAGAACAAGTGTCTGTGATGACGCTGCAACACCAAATAAAGCTCATGGCTACTTTTCCTCCATGGAAATCGGTACAAAAATTGCCAATTTGGGACTTCGTGTGTTTCTCTCTGGTGTCAAAAATTCAGTGTGAGTGCACAAAGACTATGAGGAGAGAGAATTTCGTCTCCTTCAACCCCGTGCACAAAACCTCTCAGGATTTCAGATAGGATTTTAGCATTTCTCGCAGTCTTCAAATGTTGTGCTGTGCAAGGATGTGCTTATACATAATTTTGTAATTGAAATGGCATGTTTACTGTTCTATTTCATGCTTGATTGTGTTTTTTAAACACCTTTACTCACGCTGTTAGAAGTGGGATTATAATTAAAATGTCCTGTTGAACACCTTGTTCAGTTCAATGAAGGCATAATAGAAGTATAAATACTTGTTCTCGTTGAGTCTGTGATGTCAGCACAACAAACACAGTAATGTCATAAAACAAATCTCTCTTTTACCAAAGCATCTGTCAGAAGGGAGGGGGAAACAGAATTGGCCACTGGGCAAAGAGAAGACCTCTTTTTTTGGTAAAAGTAAATATTTTAAGGTACTATAATGCTTGTAATATAGATGTGTTAACCGAGGCATGGAATGATTGACTGATTTAGCCAGTTATGAGCAAAAATCATAGTAGGATTTTTTCCTCTACTCACAGTCCCCTGGCCTAAAGAACAGGCAGTACTTTCTCCTTCTACAGTTGCCATTAGGAAATACCAAGTCTGGTTGTAAAGTGTGAAAGAGTAACTTACATTTCTTATTATACCTGTTTTCTTTAAATATGTACGTACATAGACTTTGTGTGTTTATGGTGGGGTTGAACTACAACACAAAGTCCAAATGTTTCTAAGTCAACGTCCAGTGGTTATGGCACTTTTGCATAGCAATAATGGTTATTTTCTCTGTTTTCTCTTGTACTCCAAGTTACCACCAGTGATGAGATGCCTACCCATCCTGGCAGGCAATTGTTCAGTCTTAAGGAGCTTTAAATTACTTCACAGCTTGAAATTCCAGGTAAGTCGGAATGTTCCAAAATTTAGCCTTATGTTTGGTGCTTTCTGGGGCAATTTACTTGGCTACTTTGGCTCAGTTTCTTCCTCTAAAAAAGAGGGACAACAAAATGTCTGTGTTCTTTGAGCTCTTTGACTAATGTATTTTTAATATACTAAGTGCTAGGCTCTACACTGCGCATAAGCCATGAGGTTTTGTGTCCTTTCACCGGCTGAAAGAGGGCTCTCAAAACCAATCCCAGGATGTATATTTCTGTGCTAGAGCAGGACTCGCCAGTCAGTAGCTGCCTTACAGGGAAAGCCCACATGATCTTTATGGAGCGGGCAAACACGCAAACCTAAAAGGTGTGCAAATTACCTTCTGTGCCCAGTTTCAGTTCCAGTAACTTCAAGCTCATCAGAAGTTGTGCAGGCAGGTGGTCCACAGGATTTAGCCTTTAGAATAAAAGCAGTGAGGATGTGAAAAAGTAGTTTGTTTTCTTTTTTTTTTTTCTGGGATAAGGGAAGGAGATGGATACATAGGGCAGTCCAGTCCAGTCCAGAGAAAGATTGAGCAACAGGGATAAGGCTGCTGAACATGGAGGACAAAATGTATGAGAACATTGTCAAGTGGGATTGCAACAAAACTTAGTGTGTTTCTTTGAATGTCTCATTATATGTGCAGGTGCAGCTCTACACACCCACACACGCTGCATTTATTTCAGTGTGTGATCATATAAATACCTGCAGGTGCAACACTGAAGAGATACCCGTGCTGAGGCATGAATATGGAGTTCCACATCTGTATTTACTGCCTGGTTCACACAATGAACTAGTGCAGTCAGTAGGTTCTCTTTCCACTTCCCACATGTGCTTTAGAACTAACACCGAAGGAAATTCCGCCCTGGTAACTACATATAATGGGATGTCAAGGCATAGAACCAAAATACATGATGGGGAAGGAGTATGGAACAGCCATTATTACTTCGCTGTGTTACACATGTATATATAAAATTAGGAAGAAACTAATCTCAGATAAAGATGGCCACATCAGTTTAGTCTATGGTAATAAACCCATGAAGTTGGAATTTAATGTGCCTTTTGGGGCACTTAAACTTCAGTTGGCCTTCCCTTCAGTGGCTGGTTTCTCTCTTCTGGCACACACAGAGATGGCTCCTTGTCTATAATACTGTCAGCCCATAACACATGGGGTGCAAATCATGACTGCTGCAGAAACCATGGGTTTGAATTCACTGACTTGCATGCATGTAAAAGTCTCAGTCACAGCATTGCACTCATGCTGCTGGTTGCATTAAATAATAATGTGATGCTAACTACCTGGCAACAAATGCCTTCTTCCTGATGTCAAAAATGCAAAACAGCTAAAGGATATAAATTGAGGACAACATTTTGCATGTAATTGCTGCCTGTAGAGACTCAAGGTTGTGAGTGTTTCTTACTTTTTATAAGGCCTTTAGTGATAACTTCTGTTTTCCGAAGAGAAAAATAAACCTACCAAAGTTCCTTTGAACATTTCAGCAGCCTTTCATAGCATTAGCTGTGAAAGTAATGGTGTCACATTCCTAATAAGGATGTATGGGAACTGTGTTTTATGAGTCCCTGCTGCTTTCTTTGTGGAAACTATCTTAGATGCTTTGGGATTATTTGGCAGTCACTTCTTTTTGCACCATGATTTCACAGGGATCTTCTCTGTTATCTTCTGTTCAGGATATTCCTTTGAAGATCCAGGAAGAAAATGTGGAATTCAAGAACATTCACTGAAACCCTGTTTGTATCTGCATCTAGTTAAAGACAAAGAATGAGTTTTCCTGTGACAGAAAATGTAGAGGAACCATAGTGCCCAAAGTTCAGTGAACATTTTAGGTAGTGTTGCCCAGACAAAGGAATAAAGAGAATATGATCAGTGGACATTCCATAGGAAGCAAAAGAGGAAAGAAAGTACAAATTTTTGTTTCTGACCTGAATGTCACTGCTTTGTCCATAGGGCCAATGCCTGCCGTCTGCGGGTCACGATAGTGAATGTGCTCTGTGCCATGGAGAAAGGGACCAGAAGCGGCTGGAGCAGTGGAAGAAACAACACTGTGCTAACAAAGAGTTTCATCCAGGCAAATTTACCTCCCTCAGAATTAGCCTGGGTATCTCTCCACGACACGCTTGTTTTAGAATCACAGCATGTTGCACTTATTAGGCTCTGGCAGGCTCCTATGTAGGAACTGTGTCCAAGAGCCTTTATTTCATCTGCTCCAATTGAGAAGAGTGTGGCAGTTTCTTTTGGTTGAGATTCCGCTATAACGATCTGAGCTTTAGTCACTGTGAGGCTAGCCCACTGCAAAGCATTCAGTTGGTGTTACAACCAGAGACAACTGAGCCCCAAAAGTGAGTGCAGACCGTGTCTACTTATTAAGTAAAGGGGCATGTGGAGAGCCCATTACCCAGTAATTGGTGCAAGCTGCCAGTTAGCATTCAGCATGACTTGCAGCATTTGTATAGACGTTACAGTCCAGAATGGCCTGAGATTGTTCTTGCCTTATTTGCTGCCACTGTAATCAGATGGTGGCTCTCTGCTTTGCAGAGCTACCAAAAGCAGCTTTATCGGACTGAAAGGCACCTGGAAGTACAGGATGTCCCCAAGGAATTCAGCCAGAGGGGCACAAAGGCCCGAGAGACTTCGTGGCTAAGGTTGTGTCCCAGTGACTGCTACTTTTGTGGGCCTTCAGGTCTCTCCCCCCACCCTGGGAGAGGAAAATGATGCCTGGAATTTGTGGTACTTGATACCAAGGACTGCCTGATTGAGTAAATCCTTAAATAGGTCTTCAGAGATGAGACCCTCAAGTGCCGTGTGACTCCACAGATTGCTCAAACAGCACTTAGGTATGGGGAGTCTGGAGAAACAGCATGGGAAGTCTGTACAGAAAAGGCTGCGTAGATACTTAGACAAAAATACAGCTACGTGAGGTACCCGCCACTTGCAGCTTTGACCTGGGGAAACCTCTTGTTCTTGGGTACCAACTACTGCTGTTATTCACTAGGATGCAAAATCACCATCAGGCGGCTCCGCAGGGTTCTGGATGGGTGCAGGAAGACCCCTGGGTTGGGCCTGCAGGGCCAACGGGCTCAAGCGGTGGCGGCCGCCCACCCTGCTGCCCAGGGAGCAGGTCAGACTCAGGTGTACACGGGGGGGCAGAACGGGGATCCCTTCACATGATTATTCCCTGCAGTATTGTGGGGTTTTAGCAACTTTCCAGCATAGGGCAGCACTAGCCTCAGAAGGTTGCCAAGGAGGTTAAATGTATGCAGGCAAGGTGCTCTCTCCAAGCAAGTGGGCTTTGTGAACCCCTGTAAAGTTGAAAACCTGTCTTTACGCTGCCCTGGAGAAAGCAAAAAAATAAGGAGGCAGGAGTACCACAGCCCCGCGGCCTGCCCTGTCGTGGGCCTGCAAGAGCCACGTCCGCTGCCCCCAGCGAAGACGGCTCAAGGCCCCGGGCTCGAGCAGGACCCCTCGCTGCTCCCGGGCTCGAGCAAAGCCCAC